>NC_083283.1:83358284-83658284 GCF_963506605.1 Zootoca vivipara
GGTAGACACTGTGATGATCTTGTCTGAAAGGTCATGAAATATGTTTTCCTGATATTTTCTGGTACTTTAGTAAGCATTTTTTTCTGTTAAGATTTAAATAACATGGAATCCAGCTAGAAACACGTGTATATATGCATGCAAACATGTGATCATAAATCTTTTCTCTGCTAGAATTTAAACCAACTCTCATAAAAATTATAGATCTCTTAAATTATGGGAATAAAATAATGATAAAATATGCTTCCAAAATATTTATTTTTAAAATGTTTATCCCTACCCATGCCCCCAAATTTGCTCAGGGCAATTTCTCAAGAAATATAAGGATAAGGTAACAGGAAGGGTTGTGCCCATAACATACACATGAGACCATTCATATACACATTTACTCAAGGCCGAATACATGTTACATTAAAATAGCATGTGTGGAAATGAGCCCATAGCTGCCAAGTTCTTCCCCTTTTTTAAGGGAAATTCCATTATGCCGAATAGGCTTCCTCGCGAGAAAAGGGAAAACTTGGCAGCTATGCATGAGCCTCACTTGGCAGCCTGACTTGGATCAGTGCCATGATGCAGGAGGTACCTAATTAGGCCCTCATTTTCCCCCTAACATGTTGCTTTGGGCAATCAGACTGAGGTTGTGGCACAGAGAAAAAACATTAAACCTGCCCATTCTCATGTTGTGGCCCTGATCAAAATTAGAAGACCTTCACGACTGCTTCTACAAAGAAGAAAAGGATCGCTAAATGCAGAGCTCCCATGTAACAAGTAGTTTATCTCTCAGAAGATCCACTGCTTTCAAGTATAGGGTGTGTGTGTGTGTGGAGAGAGAGGAGAGAGAGAGAGAGAGAGAGAGAGAGAGAGAGAGAGAAATCCTGAATCCCAAGAATATTTTGTTTTTCCTCCAATGAGCTTACATGGCCCCCCCACCCCTCTTTCTCTTCACAACAGAGATGATGTTGGTTAGGTTGATAGGACAGTGACGGGCTCAAGTTCACCCAGTGAGCTTCATAGCGGAGTGAGGATTTTAACCTGTCTCTCCCCAATCCTTTCACCTCCAAACTTTCAGAATTTTGTGGGATGGATTCAATTAAACTGGACTGAATTACTTTGCTGCCATTGCACTAATCTGTTTGTAAAAAATGGGACTTTTTGTGGTTAGGCAAGTGCTAGGGAAATGCACCTGAAAGAGGGAGGTGAATGAATGATTCATGGGAAGGTGTATAAATGCTGCAGAAACAAATCAGGATCCACGCTCATTGTCACAGAACCTCGCTGCAAACAAATCAGAACAAGTGTGCAATAAAGATATAGTCTAACTTCCCCAGTAAGCTTTGTGCAAGCAGATCAGGATGACTTCTCAATAAACAGGTTGTCTCAAGGGGCCCCTAGTCCAACAGTCAAACCGCTACACCACAAGAACTTTATTTCTATAAGCACTACATTTCTAGAAGCTTCATCTGACATCAAGCATGTCTGTAGGACATGTGATTCTGTCAAGTGTTTTTTTTTGGGGGGGGGGGGACATTTTTATCTTATACTGTGTTGTGATGCGAAGTATTACATGAATTGTATTATCCGATTCTGATTTTGTCACCTAAAACTACATCAAGTATTCTCAAATTCTCTGCTTCTCCCAAATCTTTATCATCTCTTTCTTTCTAAACTGGTCTGAATTTTTTTAAAAAGAATCATAAAAGTGTAGAGTTATAGCAAATGATTTGAAATGAGTGACCAAAATGATTAAACAATATGGAGAAAATTACCACCACCCTATCTTTGAAACAAGTTATAGCAAAAAAGATATGCAGAATGTTTGGAATATGCATCCACCCTCATCTAGCAACAAAGTATCCACACACAGATAACTGGATCTGAACCTGAATGCCCATCCTAGTTTGTCAGTGCTAAGTTAGTTTTTGCCTCTTTCTTCACATGATCATTTTGTTTGGGTAGGAAGTTATTTGGTTAATGTGTGGAATCTCCAAATATTAGATTCCTCTATCCAAAATATTAAATGGCACAGCCCAACATCACAGACGGGTGCTGATTGTTTCAATTCTAAGTTGAGGATTGGGAATTTGGGCAGGTGGTGGCAAGCTATAAGAACAAATGAAAACTGAAGAGATGGCTAATTATATGACTATTAGGTGTATAAATAATTCTTTTAGTATTCACTGCAATTAAAGGTGAAAGAATATTGCAGTATCAAACGGCAGACATTGTAAAACATCCCAATTTTCATTGCACACAAGGAGTGCTATGAAACGGTATCATAAGATGTGAACTAAGTGGATGGTCTCCAAAATTATTTATCACTTCCTCTTCCTTCCTCCTTCTCCACTTACAGACTGTGACATATATGCACATTTATCTGCCTTGTTAAGTATCTATATAGATGGCAATCAGTAAATAAGTAACTGCCGAGCACGTCTATAACTACAGTAGGATTAGTCGGAATCAATATAGATAAAATGATTGCTTCATTAAAGTTGAAGCAACTAGAAAAACAAGGACTATTTAGCATCTGTTATAAAAGAAATTATATTTCTTTTCCTCAGCCTCTACATCATTATGAATCTATTGGAAGATACATCCACTATATACAATATTGTTCTTCATATACAGACACAGTTTAAAAGTAGTGCAGGAGATAATGTGAATAATATCTAGAATGGAAACTCACCTTGTTTGCATTATCCATCTCAGAATTAAAATGGTTTTCTCTGCTGCCTGTAAAAGGTGGAACAGTTTTGTCATCACAAATAACATTGTCTGCAATCTGAACGTTAGGTGCCAGGAATGCAAACTCATTTTTCCTGGTCTCTGAGGATAGACAGAGCTGGTAAGTGTAAGGTAATGTCCCTTCTTCAAAATTCGGTGGGAATACGGTACCAGGCTTTGAAAAAGGAGTAGGACCAAAGCACTGAAGGAACTGAGGACTGCTTGATGTGCGAAGCTTCGTAACAACTGCCAGAGTCACCGTAAGGAGAAATAAGAATGAAATCAAAGCTAAAGTCAATACTAAATAAAACTGTAGGTCAGATTGATTATGTGAATCATTACTTTCACTGCTCACTTCTGGGAGCGCCTCTTGGAAGTTCTCAGCAAACACCAGGTTGAGACTCACGGTAGCGGATAATGGTGGCTGCCCATTATCCTTGACTAAGACGACGAGCTTCTGCTTCACAGCATCTCTTTCCAGAAAAGTTCGTGAAGTCCTGATCTCCCCAGTGTGGGACCCAATTCTGAACAATGCTGGCTCCGTAGCCTGAAGCAGGTGGTAAGAGAGCCAGGCATTGTGCCCAGAGTCAGCATCTACTGCCACCACCTTGGTCACCAGATAATCTTCTTCCGCTGAACGAGGCACCATCTCAAACAAGGATGAACCCTTGACTTCCTGTGAAGGGTAGAGGATTTGAGGATTGTTATCATTCTGGTCCACAATGAACACTTTCACTGTGGTGTTTCTGCTGAGTGGTGGCGAGCCACCATCTTGTGCTTTCACTTGGAACTGAAACTCCCTGGTTTGCTCATAGTCAAAGGAGCGTTGGGCATAGATCATGCCATTTTCTGAGTTAATGGAGATATAAGAGGACAGGGGCAGGTTCTCCATATTACTATTGAGCAGAGAATAAGTGATTTGCGAGTTGTACTCTAGATCTGCATCTGCAGCCTTTACACGGAAAATGGAAGTTCCAGCTGGATTGTTCTCTGACAAATAGGTGACATAGGAAGATTTTTCGAAAGCTGGGGGGTTATCATTGATATCTGAAATCTGCAGGGAGATGGTTCTGTGAGTGGAAAGAGGGGGGTTGCCTTTGTCTGTGGCTGTGATTGTGATATTGTATTCTGGAGTGCTTTCTCTGTCCAAGGGCGCATCTGTAACCAACTTATAGAAGTTATTGGATGTAGCAATTATTCTAAATTGCCAATGACTTTGTAAATGACAAGTAATGTTCCCATTGTCTCCAGAATCTTTATCGTTTACATTGATAAGGGCTACAAGGGTTCCTATTGCAGAATCTTCAGGAATTGGGCTGGATAAGGAAGCCAGGATCACTTCTGGGGCATTGTCATTCTCATCTAATAGCTTTATTTCAACATTGCAATGAGTCACTAATCCACCTCCATCTCTTGCTTCTACTGTCATTGCATATTTCTCTGCTTCTTCGAAGTCCAACAAATCCTTAACTGTAATTGTCCCATTTTGGGGATTTAGGAAGAAATTTTTGCGAGCGTTTTCAGGGATGTTGCTAAAACTATATATGATATGGCCATTTGAGCCTTCATCTCTATCTGTGGCTTTCACTTGTATTACTGAAGATCCTTTGGGGGTATTCTCTTTAAGACAGACCTTGTACACTTCTTGTGTGAAGATTGGCGGATTATCATTTGCATCAATGACATTGATCCATATTGTGGCAGTCCCAGTTTTGGCAGGTTTCCCTCCATCCAGAGCCATAAGAATTAAATGGAAACTGCTTTCACTTTCTCGATCCAACTGTTTATTCAGTACTAATTCTGCATATTTCTTCCCATCTTCTCTCTCTATAGCTTCCACTATGAAATACTGATTGGGCATAAGGTGGTAATTCTGGAGAGAATTTATTCCAACATCTGGATCTTCAGCAAACCCAAGCACAAATCGGGCTCCTGGCAAAGTGAATTCACTTGTCTCTAGTTTGATATTCTCATTGACAAAATGTGGTGCATTATCATTGATATCCTGGATCTGTACAGTAACATGAAAAATATTCATAGGATTTTCAATCATCACTTCAAAACTAATGAGACAATATGCATTGCTTCCACATATTCCTTCTCTGTCTATCCTGTCATTTACATATAGATTTCCATTTTCTATACTGATTGTGAAATATTGCCTTTTACCCAGAGAAAGGATATGCAGATTGCGATTTGCTATTTCTCCAGCATTCAGCTCCAAATCTTTGGCAAGATTTCCTACAATGGAGCCTTTTTCCATTTCCTCAGCGATAGAATACTGAACGTGCTCTGAGGCAGTCTGGCACAACAAGGACAATAACAAGAGGAGTGGTACTTGCCTTTTTACCGACCCATTTTTCTCTTTGTGCCTGTTGTCCATCTGATTTGGTGAGACATTTGCTTTATTCTTTTCTTGCATATTTTCATTAGATGGAGATTCTCAAGTTCCCATCAGGACCCACAAATCCACAAAAAGGAAGTATAAAAGCAGTCACTGTCTCTTTCTATATGTTGCAGTGGGTTTTATTTCCTCAGCAAAAGTGTTTTAATGTCCCTGCGTTCTACTATCTCCCGGTTCTGCAGTCTGTGGCTGAACAACAGCACTGCAGGAAGCATTGCTTAGCAGATTCCATGCAGCACCATGAGAACTACATTAGCCAACAGCGACACTCTGAGTCTGAGATGGAGAACTTCATGTGCTGCTTTCCCCCCTTCCTTGGATGTAGAATACAAGAGCAATCTATTTTCAAAAGCATTATGAGAAGGTTTTCTTGCTTTGTAACTACATCTGTGTGACTGTGTGTTTTGCTTTTACAGTAGCAGGAAATGGAAATACATTTCAAGTGCTTTAGAGATGCAACAACCTCCCCTATCCCACAAATTTTCCATCTTCCCTCTGTACTTCCACAGATAAGTGACGGAAGGGATTGTTAGCACTCAACAACATTTTGTAGCCAATGAATGCAACTTCTGTGTCCAGCTCTCCTCTGTAAAACAATACATTTAATAAAATTCAGTGATATTACTATTTTTAATAAAAAGGTGAGCAACTAACAGAGCAATCCTATGGAGGTTGGACAGGCAGCATGGGTGGCAGAGATAATTGTGGAAGAGGAACCAAGTTATGAATTGAGCATAAGATATGAGGTGGCTTTTTTACTTTCCCCATATTTTTTCCTTGTAAAAAAAAGAAGAAGGTTCCATAGGGAAGGGAAATAACTCCAGGGCTGGTGTAGTGCCCCACTCATTCCATCATTGAGCAGGTCTGGGAAACAAGGGAATCTAAAGCCTCCCTGGAGCACCCCCTTCTTGCCTTTTCCACCCATAGAGCACTGCCTGTAATACAGCCATGGCAATGGAGCTTTCTGTCACTGGTCAAGGAAGGACCTCTGCAGTGGAGCTTCCTCTCTATGTTAGATAACCTTCTCGGCTCAGAGTTTTCCTTACAAAAACTCCTGACTCTTGCTACTTATTGCCAACTCTTATCCAAACGCTTGCACAAACACTTGTGAAACCGCACTGGTGGTGATTTTTCTAATTCATTTTACGCATGCCACTTACAGGGTACAAAATACAGAGAGAGGAATAAAACAGAGACCCTTAAAAGAGTTAACTTCGTCATCATTTGTCACTAAAATGCTGGCCTGGGTTTAAGGTGAATACATAATGGCATGCATGAGTGCTAAATAACAGTTTGGCCTAAGTTTGAACTGTTTGTCAAAGTATCCTCAAATACTGTTGTGACATAGAATCGTAGAGTTGGAAGGGACTCTGAGGATCATCTAGTCCAATCCCCTGCAGTGCAGGAATATGCAGCTGTCCCATACAGGAATAGAACCTACAACCTTGGCATTATCAGCATCATACTCTAACCAACTGAGCTATCCAGACTGCCAATATTGCAATACTATTAACATTTATATTCTAGCTGCACAGTTCTAGGATCATAGCTGAAATAGTTATGCATCTTCATTTAAAAGACTGAAAGCAGCAGAAAGACCTCAGCACCGGATCATAACCATTGCCACCTGATCCATGGGGTTGAGTGTGCCATGAGAATTGGACTCTAGTTGGAGTCACAGTCTGAGACCTCTACATATACAAAACATGTTTTTGCATGAGCTTTGGAGACCTACCCTGCCTGCCCATCTCATTCATCAGTCACTCTATCCTTGCAGGTTGCTCTTCCTGGCCCAGGCAAACTGACTGTCAGTAAGCATCCTGAGTGTCTGTGCCAGATGGTGTTTGCAGTGTTGAATGCTCTAGAAAAGACCCTCCTTTAACCACACCGTGCATCTTGTCACTTGACATGCCCATAGTGCTGTTCTGATACAGATGTGGTCCCCAGAGACAGGATAATATTGCTCCTGGCATCCATACCTGGAGCCCAAGGCCTGTAAAGATCCATGGATGCCTCTATGTCCTACCTTCAGTTTGTACAAACAGAGAGCTGGATCACTCCAGAAATGAACAGCTCAGTACAATGTTGAAACTTACATATGTGTGATTACAGAAATGATAAAATTATATGAATATACAAAATGATGGGTACAGAATTTTGTTATTATTCACATTTTAGGGCACTTATTTTCCAGGCTCCAGAAACTATGCATGGATACATATTCGTGGAATCAAAAGTTTGATAGAGTAACATGGTAATTAAGCACATGTAAAAATGTGTTTATTACTATTAATCTTTAATTATTCCATTCCCCACCCATTGTGCACTTCAGACAACTTGCTCCTTGGAGGAAGAGATTCGTCTATTCTTTGCTTATTTATCTACTTGATTTATATACTACTCTTCAAGCCGCAGGTTTACAATCAGATCAAATAAAATAAAATACAATCAATATATAAAATCCATAGACTAGCACAAAGCTTTAAATGGAAAACACAGCAACTCATAACAATTTAACTAAGTGGCAATTTCCTAATAGCAACTGTTGTGATGTGGGGTTCGTGATTTCAGCTCTCTTGACATAATATGCTGGAGAAAGTTCTCTAGTAACACTTCTTTATTACAGCAAACAAGACTAAGCTATGAGGAGAGGAAAGCTACATTTATAGGGACGGGGGACTAGCTACATTTTGGAGGGAACAATATCAGGTAATCACAGTGCTGCCTTTTGGAGGAAACCAGTAAGACAGAGGATCCAAATACAGCAGCTTAAATGAACCAATAGTAGCTGTACCTTCTGGAACCAAAAGGCAGTTACTTTACCCTAATGCAAATACAGACAATAGTAATACAGATATAAAATCCTTTGACTCAATACACAACAGCAA
The DNA here is from genome assembly GCF_963506605.1 of Zootoca vivipara. Classification (NCBI taxonomy): domain Eukaryota; kingdom Metazoa; phylum Chordata; class Lepidosauria; order Squamata; family Lacertidae; genus Zootoca; species Zootoca vivipara. The sequence goes on from NC_083283.1 coordinate 83,366,298, forward strand.
CAGCAAACTAAACATTTATTTTCCAATCAAGTCTCTCCTTCTCCAAACATCTCCTGAAAAAGGTTTGCCTTAACTAGCTACCTAAAATTATATAGATATGGGACTAGATGCACCTTAGAAGGGAGGGAGTTTCATGTGAGGAGCCACCACTGACGATGCCCTCCCCTGGGCCTTGCACCATCCTGTTTAGAGACCACCAACAGGGCCTCATGTGCTAAAGCATGGGCAGATTGGTATGGAAGAAAGTGGTTTTGCAGATATTGGGCACCTCTGTAGAGTACCATGTACCCTGATGGTGTATCAACAACAATTCTATGCAGATCACATGCTTCGTCAAAGCACTCTCATCTATGCATTGGTCTCAAGGTGGCATCACATGATAAAGGAAGCAGCAAGAGAGGAACTGCGATTTATTTCATCCTTCATTTGTCCTTTCTAATCTAATGCACCAAGGGAGTGACTTATGAATGTCTTCTGAATGCATGAGCTCTAAAGGCATCTAATTCTGAAACACATCCAACTAACCATGAAATTTAAGAATGTTTGCAAATTGTTTGCAAATAGTATGACACAAGACATCAGTTTTGCCAATGAGTGCCGGAGGATATCTGCAAAAAGTCTTTAAGCATAAAAATATAGATAAGCAAAAGGTTTACAACCTATGGGAGTTTCGAGCATGCATCTGAGAATGCACGCATTGTAGCTTTCTTTGACTAGAAGGGAATATTAACATGTTGAATTGTATTGCAACCTGGACCGTTCCATTTTAACACCTATAGTCAGAACATTCATTCAAATGCCATTTCATGTGTCCTTTTGGTAGTTTTAACATTATTAACAACATGATCCAAATGAATGTTTACCTGGAGCTTACCCCGGGGACTTACTCCTTGGAGAGTATGTACAGAATTGGAGCCTTGGGGTGCTTTCAGATGGAGGTTTAATATTACAAATGGGTCACCGATAACATTTTTTTAAAAAAATCATTGGATTGTCCGTGGCAACAGTTAACTGTGGCCTGGTGCTGGGAGTGTTGGCTATACCCTCACCACTGTATAGCCAGCAAGGTTACCAACAGCCTTATTATTGGGATTCTCAGCAGCCTGCTGAAAAAAGCAGTTGGAAACCTTTACCATAGCAAGGAAGGAACACAAAACAGCAAGCAGACACAGCAAAGAGAAAGATAAATAATACTGGTATGTTATCTAAATAGGTGTGAGTGACATAACTTCTCAGTTCTGGAAAGCAGGGAGGATGGAGAGAGAGAAAGTAGAGGAGGCTTAATATATAAAAAGGCTGGAAAGGGGAAACAGATCACTATTTAAGCTTGAAAGTTTTAGAAAGGAGAAGAGTCATGGACTTTCTACAGAAAGTAATAAAGAACTCTAAATCAGAGACTCAAATATGGAGTTCCGAAGAAACTTGAAAATCACCCATCACCACTTTAAGGGGGGAAATGCAATACATGAGTCTTTCTCATATTAAAAAGAACTTGCCAAACTACAGAATTTCATAACTACTTCAGACACATTACACTTTACTAACAAAAAAAGGTAAAGGCTAGTGAAAAGTTGAAAGCCACAAAGTAAGTGGTAAGTTATCATAACATAAAATAGTCAGCATGACATAACACAATGTTAGGTGTGCCGATTTTTCTGAAAAGTATTCACAATTGCTGACAGGTGAGACTTGAGTCACAGATATGTCAGACTGAAATTTCAGTATTTGGATGCAAGAAGGCTCACTTACCCCAGAGGGGCCCATATATGCATAAATATGCACAATACAGTAAAAAAGTTTGAGTTGTGCAATGAAAATAATTTTTACCTTGTCAACATTCTCCATCTCAGGATGTAAATTGTTTCCTTCATTGCCTGTAAAAGGCACAGCAGGTTTCTCACTGCCAATAATATGGTCTACCATCTGAACATTGGGTGTCAGGAAGGCAAACTCATTCTTCCTGGTCTCAGAAGACAGACACAGCTGGTAGGAATAGGGCAAAGTCCCATCTTCAAAGTTGGGTGGGAAGATGGCCCCATTCTTGGAATGGGGAACAGGACCAAAGCACTGTAGGAACCTGGGATGCCCTGATTGATGGAGCTTCATGGTAACGGCCAGAATGACAGTCAAGAGGAACAAGAAGGAGATCACAGCTAAGGCCAGCACCAAGTAGAACTGCAGGTCAGACTGATACTCCGAGCTGCTGGGCTGGCTCTTCATTTCCGGAAGGGCCTCCTGAAAGTTCTCAGCAAACACCAGGTTCAGAGTAATGGTGGCCGAGAGAGATGGCTGCCCGTTATCCTTCACCATGATGACCAGTCTCTGTTTCACAGCGTCTCTCTCCACAAAGGCCCTGGCGGTCCTGATCTCTCCAGTATGAGACCCAACCGTGAAGAGTGCTGGCTCAGTAGCCTGAGTCAGGTGGTAGGAGAGCCAGGCGTTGTGTCCAGAATCTGCATCCACAGCCACCACCTTGGTGACCAGATAATCTGCCTCGGCCGAACGAGGCACCATCTCAAACAAGGCTGAGCCCTTGGCTTCTTGGGAGGGGGACAGGATACGAGGGCTGTTATCATTCCGATCAAGAACAAACACCCTGACGGTCACATTGCTGCTGAGAGGGGGAGAACCCCCATCTTGGGCCTTCACTTGCAGCTGGAACTCTCTGAATTGTTCATAGTCAAAGGATCTCTGGGCATAGATTGTGCCAGTCTCTGAATTAATGGAGATATAGGAGGAGATGGGAAGCTCCTCAATGTTGCTGTTGAGGATGGAGTATGTGATCCGTGAGTTCTGATCCATATCAGGATCAGAGGCTTTGATGGTGAAAATGGAGGCACCTGAAAGATTGTTTTCTGGCACGTAGATGCTGTAGGATGGTTTCTGAAAAGTAGGGGCATTATCATTGATATCCGAAATCTGTAGTGAGATTGTTTTGTGTGTGGAAAGAGGCGGAGTTCCTCTATCAGTGGCTGTGATTGTAATATTATATGCTTGAGCTATTTCTCTGTCCAGGAGACTGTCTGTCTGGAGCTTGAAGTAATTGTTAGATGAGGGAACAATCTTGAAGGGCTGATCGTTTTTCAAATAACAACTAAGCTTTCCATTCTCACCAGTGTCTTTGTCTTTGACATTGATCAGAGCAATTAAGGTTCCAGACACAGAATCTTCTGGGACTGGACTAAACAAGGAAACCAGAGTTACCTCTGGGAAATTGTCATTCTCATCAATAACCTGTATTTCTACTTTACAGTGTGTTACTAATCCACCTCCATCTTTTGCCGCAACTGTCATAGTATATTCTCTGGTTTCCTCATAGTCTAGTGGGCTCATAAGAGTGATTGTTCCATTACCATAATCCAGGTTGAATTTCTGTTGAGCACTTTTTTGAATGTTGCTGAAATGGTAACTGATTTTGGCATTTGTACCTTCATCTTTATCAGAGGCTAAAATCTGGAGCACAAGGGAGCCAACAGGAACATTTTCCTTCAGACTGACCTTGTAAACCTCTTGGGTGAAGATAGGTGGGTTGTCATTGGCATCTGTGACATTAATCCATATTTGGGCAGTTCCAGTCTTCCTAGGTTCACCCCCATCCAAGGCTGTGAGGATCAAGTGAATAGTCTGTTCACTTTCCCGATCTAGTGGTTTCTGAAGCACTAAGTCTGCAAATTTATTTCCATCCTGACTCTCTTTAACATCCAAGCTGAAATATGGATTGGGGCTGAGTTGGTAATTCTGAAGAGAATTTGTCCCAATGTCAGGATCTCCAGCTTCTCCAATGAGAAATCGTGTTCCTGGCACAGTGAATTCACTTGTCTCCAAGTTGATTTTTCCATTGAAAAACTGTGGTGCATTATCATTAATGTCCTGGATTGCTATAGTTATGTGGAAAATACTCAAGGGGCTTTCAATCACCACCTCAAAATTAATAAAGCAAAGCGGATTTTTGCCACATATTCCCTCACGGTCTATCCTGTCATTTACATAGAGGTTTCCATTCTCTGCATTCATAGTGAAATGTTTCATTTCATCCACAGAGACAGCATGCATGTTGCGTTTCCCTAGTTCTTTGGCATTTAGTCCCAAATCCTTGGCAATATTCCCCACAACTGAACCCTTAGCCATTTCCTCAGGAATTGAATAATGAATCTGCTCTGAAGCAGCCCAGCAGGAGGGCAAGAATATTAAGAGAAGCTGTACTTGCCTTGTGAGTGCCCTGCCATTCTTCTTGTGTCCTCTCTCCATTTGGCTCTGTGAAAAATCAGCTGTTTCCTTTTTTTTAAGAACCAGGTCAAAATTTCACCAGTATGCACTAAGTCCCCATAAAAAAGAATAAACTGTGTTTCTCTTTAATTTGTAAAAATCATTTTTGTATTTTCTTTATGTCAGCAGCAATGCCTTCTCTCTGTTCCCTGATCTGCACAGCACTAAAGAAGTAAGCTCACTGTAGAGAAGATCAGTGGATTTCCATCACTGTATGGCTACTAGATTGGCCAACAGCGGCACTGTGAGGTTCAGCAAGAGAACTGCAGGGGATATTTTCAACCTTTCAATTTAAGAGAAAATGCAACGTGGATGTATTTATAGTTTTATGCAATAGGAATAACATGCAACTTGAAGCTTACACAGGAGCTATTTCTATTGAATTTGGACTTGAGCTGAATATTTGGGAATCTTTGTTTTGGTTTTGGAATCAGTAACACTTCAAACCTTTCCATTTGCCTGGGTAAATGGCTTGCAATGTAACAAAGGATTCTTTTCTTGGAATCTTGGAAATAATATTACCAAAGTTACAATCCTGAGTGTCAGAATCTCAACAGTCTCAACATTGTCATCTCAGGTTATATATATATTTAATCTCCTGTTTCCACAATGAAAAATATTGGGGAGTTTACTATATTTCCATGATAATGTCAAAACATAAAAACAAATCCCCCCCCAACCACAGATCTCTTGCAGAACTTCCCCACTCCTTCCTTAGGAGAAAGGTTTGACGAGCGAGGGAGAAGAATTCTCCAAATGGACTCCAAAGATGTCCCATCCCAGCCAATGAAGGGAATCCCTGTGTAGCTGGCAGCACTTGTGCTCTCCCACTCTTTCTGAAGATATTACAGGCATGGTTGGTCCCTGTTGGGGCTATGTAGGAGCAATATTATTATTATTATTATTATTATTATTATTATTATTATTATTATTATTATTACCATATTTTTTTTATCTACTGCCAAGTTGGGAGTGGCAAGTTAACAATCTGGCCTTGTCAAGGTACTTAGGTCCTAACTAGGTGGTAGAACAGGCAGGTTCAGGGCAGAGTGCAGAGAGTAAGCTGGTGAACACACTGAGAAATCAAGGTAGTGAAAAGACGTTTCCCCAAACCATTCATTGACGGGTCACTGATTAAAGGAGATCTGGGACTGAGAGTATCTTGAGGCCTGGTTGCATGTGCTAGCCTGCTGGCTGGCCTGGAGGTGGGTGACACTAGCAACAAAATATTAATATATAAGGGCAATAAAAAGCCAAGAACACATATTATACTCTTGCTCTTCATGCCAAAGGGAGGCAGCAGGAGATGGTTTCTTAAAGTCTCATCTAAGTGGAAGAGAACTCCTCACTGGAGGTGCAGAAGGTAAGACAACTAGGTAGGGACGGAAGACACACATCAGTCACTAACAATGTTGTGGCTTTAGTTTATCCCAAATATGTGTCTTGCACCTTTATTCTGGGATCCACAGTTCCAAGAGAGGAGCCACGGCAAAAAGTATAAGACTCAAACTAATTTCAGGAAGAAATGAAGCCATTGCTTAGAAAAGAGAATAATTATACTGTTTTACCGCATTGAAGGTTTTTGGTTTCTTTCAGTTTCTGTAATCTATACTCAATATTTTATATGACAAACTTCCATGTATTCATCTATTTTGTTCACTTTCACTTTCATTTTGTTGTAATGTGTGGATACTCCATATAGGATGTGGACGTTATTGTCTGATGTCAGGAGCTATTAAGAACATTATGGACAGGTGAAACAGCAGTGGCTCTGCTTTTGCTATACTGTACTTCGCTATTTACCATAAGTACTATCATCATCATCATCATCATCAACAACAACAACATCAGTATTATTGTTATCTTAATGAACTGAGGGCTCTTTTTTGCATTTTTAGACTTTTACATTGTAAGCTGCTTTGAGGGCATAACCATAAATCATAAATAAAATAACCAGGCAGAGGCTTTTCAAAACAGCAAATAGTTTTGCACTATTGTGTTCTCTCTGGACATGGGATGTATATACCTTTGTGTTGGCAGCCCTACTTTACTTTTACATTGTTCTTAATTTAAATTATTCTTTCCTGTCCTTTCTAAATTGGTTTTGTCAATGGCTATCCAAATTAAGATACACTAGAATTCATATAGGGGCTGAAGTGTGAGCTGTGAGATTCCTAGTTCTTCAGTTACAAATTTACTAGGCAGCTTTAGAACTCTGACTTGCAGCCTCTGACAAAACTTGGGACCACACTTGACAGGCTTGCTCTTGCAGTTGAAAGGCAGATAAAAATGTTTAAATACATTTCAGACTACAGACTAAGATCATGTATGTGAACATGTTCATGTATGTGAACGTGTACACTCTGGAAATTACTGATACTATGGGAGAAATATATCAGATGTTTCCTCTTTGGCAACATCCAATTAACGATTTCATTCTAAGGCCCCGACATGTTCATAATTAAAGATTACCAAAGCCCCTTTCATTTTATTTCCCCCCAAAGAACCACAGGAAAGCACCTTGGTCTGATTTCCCCTGAAAAATGTCTCTTCCACAACACATTTTCGTAAACACACCAACACAGAAAACACAGATATTTTCCAGTAAAATGAAAAAAAACTATTAATATATAATCATTAAAAGAACCAATACCAACAGTTGATGAACCATTATTCAATCAGGTTGAACCAATAAGTTGGTTAAAGGCAGGTTGAAAAACAATAAATTAAAATATATTAGTTGTATAAAAAAAGACTATGGAATCAGCGATAAAGATTCTTAAAATTTTCTCAAAGCAGTAAGAATGTATAAAGTAGGTACTGCTCAAATTAAAACTCACCATATCAGCTCTATCCATCTCAGAAATTAGGATATTGCCTCCATTAGCAGTCAAAGGTGCATCAGACTTAGTGTTGCATGAAATATTCTCTGCGGTTTGAAGATTGGGTGTTGGAAAGGTGAACTCCTGTACCCTGGACTCAGAAGATAAACATAGCTGATAGGAATAAGGCAATGTTCCTTCTTCATAGTTTGGTGGGAAAATGACCGTGTTGTTTGAATGGGGAACAGCAGCAAAACACTGCAGGAATTTGGGATTTCCTGATCGCCGAATCTTCATGAGAATGGCCAGAATCACTGTCAGGAGGAATAAGAATGAGATCAAAGCTAAGGCCAGCACCAAGAAGAACTGTAGATCCGATTGATACTCAGAGTCATTGGGCTGGTGGCTGATTTCTGGAAGTGCCTCTTGGAAGTTCTCCGCAAACACCAGGTTGAGACTCACAGTAGCAGATAGTGGTGGCTGCCCATTATCTTTGACCAAGATGATGAGCTTCTGCTTCACAGCATCTCTTTCCAGAAAAGCCCGTGAGGTCCTGATCTCCCCAGTATGGGAACCAATTGAGAACAGCCCAGGTTCTGTTGCCTGGAGCAGATAGTAGGAGAGCCAAGCGTTGTGTCCAGAGTCAGCATCCACAGCCACCACCTTTGTCACCAGATAACCCTCCTCTGCTGAGCGAGGCACCATCTCAAACAAGGAGGAGCCCTCTACTCCTTGAGAAGGGTAAAGAATCTGAGGGCTTTGGTCATTCTGGTCCAGAATACACACTCTCACGGTGGCATTGCTGCTGAGGCGAGGGGAGCCTCTATCTTCGGCCCTCACCTCCACTTGAAACTCCCTGACTTGCTCATAGTCAAAGGAGAGCTGAGCATAGATAGTGCCAGTTTCAGAATTAATGGAGAGGTAGGATGAGAGAGGAAGCCCCTCAGTGATGCTGTTGCGAATGGAGTAGGTGATTTGAGCATTCTGGTCCACATCTGGGTCGGAAGCTTTGATCCTGAAAATGGAGGAGCCTGAAGGGTTGTTCTCGGGGACATAGACAGTATAATAGGGTTTCTCAAAGGCAGGACAGTTGTCATTGATGTCTGAGATCTGCAGTGTGATGGTTTTGTATGTGGAAAGAGGGGGGTTGCCTTTGTCTGTGGCTGTGACTGTGATGTTGTACTCTGGAGTTCTTTCTCTGTCCAAGGGGGCATCTGTGAGAAGCTTATAATAATTATTGGAGGCTGATATGATTTTGAATGGCAAAGTGTGTTGTATGTCACAAGCAATCTTCCCATTGTCTCCAGAGTCTCTATCATTTACATTGATAAGGGCTACCAGGGTTCCTACTTCAGAGTCTTCAGGGACTGGGCTGGATAAAGAGGCAAGAATCACTTCTGGCGCATTGTCATTCTCATCTAGGAGTGTTATTTCAACTTTACAGTGAGCCACTAATCCACCTCCATCTCTTGCTTCCACTGCCATCACATATCCTTCTGTTTCCTCAAAGTCCAGAACCTCCTTAACTATAATTGTTCCATCTTGTGGATCCAAGTAGAATTTTTGACGAGCACTTTCAGGGATGTTACTAAAACTATAGTTGATCTGAGCATAAGAACCGTCATCTCTATCTGTGGCTTTCACCTGGACCACTGATGACCCTTTGGGAGCATTTTCTTTCAGCTTGACTGTGTATACTTTTTGAGTGAAGACTGGTGGGTTGTCATTTGCATCAATGACGGTGATCCATATTTTGGCTGTTCCAGTTTTGGCAGGCTTCCCTCCATCCAGCGCCGTAAGGATTAATTGGAAACTGCTTTCACTTTCCCGATCCAACTGTTTATTCAATACTAATTCTGCATATTTCTTTCCACCTTCTATTTCTCTCACATCCAGAATAAAGTATGGATTTGTGCTAAGGTTGTAATCCTGGAGAGAATTCACCCCAAGATCAGGATCTTCAGCTTGTCCAAGGAGAAATGTGGTGCCTTGTAAAGAGGATTCACTTATCTCCAGCTTGATATCCCCATTTACAAAATGTGGTGCATTATCATTAATGTCTTGGATCTCTACAGTTACATGAAAAATATTCATAGGGCTGCCAACCACCACTTCAAAATTGATGGAGCAGAATGCAGTTTGACCACATAATTCCTCTCTATCAATCCTCTCTCTTACATACAGATTTCCATTTTCTGCACTGAGAGTGAAGTATTGCTTTTTACCTAGGGAAAGGATACGCAGATTGTCATTTCCTATTTCTCCATTATTCAGCCTCAGGTCTTTGGCCAGGTTTCCTACAATGGATCCCTTTTCCATTTCCTCAGGGATGGAATAATGAATCTGCTCTGAGGCAATCTGACCACACAGGGAGAATAATAAGAGGAGAGGTACTTGCCTTCTTAGGGATCTGCTGCTATCTTTCTGTCTGCCGGCCATCCCTCTTGCAGAGAAATGTGCTTTATCCTTTCTTTCTGTTATTAGTTAAATTGAGGTGTATTAAATCCCATTCACTCTGCAGAAGTGTTCAATAAAGAATCATGAACGAAGTCAGTAGCTGCTGCTGGATTGATATACTTTGCAGTGGTTTCGTTCCTGTGCTCTGCTGTTTCCCAGCTCTGTTGTTCGTTTCTGATATCTCATTGCAAAAGCATCTCTTAGTGGACTCTCCACTCTTCCATGAGAACTATATTGGCCAACAGTGACACTCTGAGTTTTAGATGGGGAACTGCAAGATGTGTCTTCTCTTTTAAGTAAATAACATACAAGGGATTTCTTGCCATTTTTAATCCTATGTACAACCATTCCCAGATAAATATTCTTTTGTGGTATGGTTAAAAAAATAGAATTTGTTCTCTGTGTTTTGACATTAGGATAAGCAACAACTCAACTTAATTTGACAAAACTGACCTACAGAAAACAAGCAAATTATGTATTTTAAAAATGATCCCTTTCCCAAGTAATTTATGTCATTTTTCTTTCCTTATTCCCCCTGAGTGCTGAGCTTCAAAATACCAGAGAAAATTGATTATTTTGTAATAAACATACAAGGGTCCTAGAAATTATTCCAGTCACTTAATTTGCCCCTATCGTGCTTTCACACTTTCGTAGCAGCACATTTGGCATTTCTCACGGGGGTGCAATTCAGAGAAACTGAATTGACTGATTAGTGTCCTTGTCTGATAGCACAGCTGTGCAATCATATTTTTGTGATAGTTGGAAATTGTTCATCCATATAGGTACGTGACAACATATTTCATCACAGGAAGTGGTTCTCAGACCTAATGAATTCTGAGTTTTAAAGTTATTTTCCCAAAATGTGCAACATGGCCTTTGGAATCTCTGTGTCACACAAAATTTTCCCTCTAAGGTACCACAGTTCTATTTTCTATTCCACCAGCTGTCTTGCTGGCAATCGTCTCCTCACCTACTTGCCAGTTGATGCACTTATTCAGTTATGTACGTAGTTGTGTTAGTTGACAGTGATGTGACTGATTCGGAATACCTGGAGAAATTCCTAATGTTTGGCAAGTTCTTTTTCTTCTTTTAAGGCATTACTTGACTTACGCAACTCACTCATATAATAAGAACAGCACTAAAAGTGCAATGCTTACTCAAGATCATGCTACTGTTTTACTTGGGAACTTAAGGCCTCTCTCCCCACCCCTCAGGCTTTCCGTAGGCTTCCCTCCCTTCCCAGACCACACCTCTCAATCCCTCACTGGCCTTCTTCCATTCCCTCCTCAAGAGTTTTTGCTGGCTGCAATGTGTCCTTGAACTAGGATATTGCTGCTTGCCTGGCTGGAGGAGTCACAGATCTATAGAAGTGGAGATATTGAAACCTCTGACTTTTGCATGGTTGAAATGTGGTCTATTGTACAAAGGTAATAGTCACATCAATAAAATATCACGGTTAGAATGCTAAACAGTGGAATGCTAGATTACGTTGTGGAATACTAAAGCAGCACTTGACTAGGCATCGTCTAGCACTGCTATGGCTACCTACATGTCCCGTAAAATCACTTACTATACTCTTCCCATGATGTAGAGAGAAGGAGAATGTAGCCTTGAAGACTTGTCTCTGACGTGAACACATTATTATGAGTAGGAGAGTAAAGCATCCAATATATGTTTTAATCCCTCGCATTGTGAATTGGTACAGTCAGAGGACTAGAAGATCCACGTTTATTTTCTGAACTTCCAGATCAGATATTGTATTCTTTTGATGAAATTCTGAACAATATGGTGACATAGTTCAAGTGTGTGTGTCTTCCTCAGAAGTAGAGCCTTTACAGTGCATGCGTATATTGCTTGGTTCAATGAATGGGACCTTCATTTAAAAGCTTTCTCAGGATAGAGAGCTGAGCAATATAATGCAGCTCCTTCTACACTCGAAAGAAAGATTAAACACAAAAGTAAGTATTTTGGAGCAGCTCTTAGTCTTCACCAAAATCACAGGTGTTTGGGACAAATATGTGTATGATTGTGTGTGCGGGTGCACATACAAGTCCAATCCTCAACATTTCTGTGTGTGCTCATTCATTTCAGACCTCCTACATTTGGCACACCTCCTTGGCTGAATTCAGCCCCAAACTCTTAGCCTCAGTAACTTGACATCTACACAAAAGACAGCTATGACATAAAATACAGACAAGTCCACAGTCTCTTCACTTGCTAACAGAACTTCTGTAGATAGAATAAATTAGAAGCACATAATTAATATAAAAATATAAGAAGAGCATGTTGGATCAGGCAAGTGTCCGATTTAGTTCAGAATATTATTTTTCTTGCAGCCAACTGGTTGCCTACAGGAAGCCCCAAAGTGGGACCTGAGTGCAAAAGCACTCTCCTCACTTTTGATTCCCCACAACTGGTATTCAGAGACATACTATCTTTAACTATGGAGACAGAACCTAGATACCATTGCTAGTAGGTAATGAAATAATGTTGTCCGTGAATGTGTCCATTTCTCTTTTAAAACCACCCAGGTTAGTGGGCATCACTACTTTTCATGGGAACAAACTCCACAGTTTAACTCAGTGCTGTGTGAAGAAGTATTTTCTGCTGTCTGTCCTGAATCTTCCAGCATTCAGCTTCATTGGATGTGTCTTAGTTTTAGTGTTATGTTGGGGAGGGGGCACTTATCCATTCACTATTTCCATACAAGGCATAATTATATACACCTATACCATGTCTTCACTTAATTGCGTTTTCTCTAAAGTAAACTAAAAGGGTGAACAGCTCCATCCCCAGCTCTAAGGTGCTACGGGAAGGATTTTTTAAATTTTGTTTTGACTACCGGTACGCAAGACCAACACGGCTACCTACCTGTAACTATAACTATACACAGTATTCCAAAATTTATTTTCTTTTTTTTCACAGCTGCCTAACACTATGTCAACATCTTCATCAAACTGTTCGCTATGACTACAAGGTCTCATTCCTGTTTAGTCCCCATGAGCATATATGTGACGCAAGAGTTCTTTTGGCCCACTTTACACTTGTTCACATTAAATTGCATTTGCCATTTTACTGCCCATTCACTCGGTGTGGTTTGGAGAGATCCTTTTCAAACTTTTTGCAAGCCCATCTTGTTTTAACCACTCCGAACTATTTGACATTAGCAAACTTGGCTACATCATGGCTAACTCCTAATTTTAGATCATTTATGAACAAGTTTAAAAGCTCAATACTGACTCTTGGAGGATTATACTTTCTACAACTCTCCATAGGGAGAATCATCACTTTATTCCTACTCTTCATTTACCAATCTCCTCTTATTCCATATCTGCTAAAATCAAAAATCTTTTCTGCAGAAATGTGGGAAAGGGTATCAAAGGCATTACAAATAATTCCTAATCATAATGCTTACCTCTTCATCCTTAGCCTTTTCAGAATGAAAATTGTTTCCGCTGTTGCCTGTAAAAGGCACAGCAGGTTTCTCACTGCCAATAATATGGTCTACCATCTGAACATTGGGTGTCAGGAAGGCAAACTCATTCTTCCTGGTCTCAGAAGACAGACACAGCTGGTAGGAATAGGGCAAAGTCCCATCTTCAAAGTTGGGTGGGAAGATGGCCCCATTCTTGGAATGGGGAACAGGACCAAAGCACTGTAGGAACCTGGGATGCCCTGATTGACGGAGCTTCATGGTAACGGCCAGAATGACAGTCAAGAGGAACAAGAAGGAGATCACAGCTAAGGCCAGCACCAAGTAGAACTGCAGGTCAGACTGATACTCCGAGCTGCTGGGCTGGCTCTTCATTTCCGGAAGGGCCTCCTGAAAGTTCTCAGCAAACACCAGGTTCAGAGTAATGGTGGCCGAGAGAGACGGCTGCCCATTATCCTTCACCATGATGACCAGTCTCTGTTTCACAGCGTCTCTCTCCACAAAGGCCCTGGCGGTCCTGATCTCTCCAGTATGAGAACCAACCGTGAAGAGTGCCGGCTCAGTGGCCTGAGTCAGGTGGTAGGAGAGCCAGGCGTTGTGTCCAGAATCTGCATCCACGGCCACCACCTTGGTGACAAGATAATCTGCCTCAGCCGAACGAGGCACCATCTCAAACAAGGCTGAGCCCTTGGCTTCTTGTGAGGGGGACAGGATACGAGGGCTGTTATCATTCCGATCAAGAACAAACACCCTGACGGTCACATTGCTGCTGAGAGGGGGAGAACCCCCATCTTGGGCCTTCACTTGCAGCTGGAACTCTCTGAATTGTTCATAGTCAAAGGATCTCTGGGCATAGATGGTGCCAGTCTCAGAATTAATGGAGATATAGGAGGAGATGGGAAGCTCCTCAATGTTGCTGTTGAGGATGGAGTACGTGATCCGTGAGTTCTGATCCATATCGGGATCAGAGGCTTTGATAGTGAAAATGGAGGCACCTGAAGGATTGTTTTCTGGCACGTAGATGTTGTAGGATGATTTCTGAAAAGTAGGGGCATTATCATTGATATCTGAGATCTGTAGTGAGATTGTTTTGTGTGTGGAAAGAGGCGGAGTTCCTCTATCAGTGGCAGTGATTGTAATATTATATGCAGGAGTTCTTTCTCTGTCCAGGAGACTGTCTGTCTGGAGTTTGAAGTAATTATTAGACGAGGGAAGAATTTTGAAGGGTATATCATCTTGTAAGTAGCAAGTAACCTTTCCATTATCACCACTATCTTTGTCATTTACATTGATCAGAGCAATAACAGTTCCCTGCAGCGAATCTTCAGGAACAGGGCTGAACATGGAGGCTAACGTCACAAATGGGGCATTATCATTCCCATCAAGAACACTTATTTCAATGTTGCAGTGTGTCACCAATCCACCTCCATCCTTTGCTGCTGCTGTCATAGTATATTTTCTTGTTTCCTCAAAATCCAACATCTGCATAAGAGAGATTATGCCATCAACTGGATCCAGGCTGAATTTCTTTTGTCCATTCACTGGAATATTGCTGAATTCATATCTGATCTGGGCATTTAAACCATCATCTTTGTCAGAGGCTACAACTTGGAGCACAAAGGACCCAACAGGAGCTTCTTCATGCACACTGACCTTGTACACCTCTTGAGTGAAGACTGGTGGGTTGTCATTGGCATCTGTGACATTAATCCATATCTGGGCAGTCCCTGTTTTTCTGGGCTCCCCCCCATCCAAGGCTGTGAGGATCAAGTGAAGAGAGTACTCACTTTCCCGATCCAAAGATTTCTGCAGCACCAATTCTGCATTTTTATTTCCATCTTCCATTTCTCTAACTTCCAAAGTGAAGTACCGATTGGTGCTCAACTGGTAATTCTGGAGGGAATTCATCCCAATGTCAGGATCTTCAGCTTTCCCAAGGAGAAATCGTGCGCCTGGCAAAGTAGATTCAATTATCTCCAAGTTGATGTTATCATTGGGAAACAGTGGGGCATTATCATTCATGTCCTGAATTGCTATAGTTAAATGGAAGATATTGAGGGGATTTTCAACTACCACTTCAAAATTTACTACGCATATGGGAGTTATGTCACATAGCTGCTCCCTATCTATTCTGTCACTTACATAGAGGTTTCCATTCTCTGCATTAATACTGAAATACTGCATTTTGTTCACAGAGACAGCATGCAGATTGCGCTTTGCAAGATCTCTTGTATTCAGTCCCAAATCCTTGGCAAGATTCCCCACAATCGAACCCTTTGCCATTTCCTCAGGGATAGAATAACGAATCTGCTCTGAGGCAGCCCAGCAGGAAGGCAACAAAAGTAAGAGAAACAGTACTTGCCTTCGGAGCACTCTGCCATTGTCTTTGTGCCTTCTATCCATCTGGCTTTACAACAAATTAGCTGCCTCCTTTTGCAGATCAGATCAAAGCCCCCTCAAGGTGCAGGATCACCATAAGGAAGAATAAGCTGCCTTTCTTCTTAACGTTTACAAAAAGTGGTTGAATTTTCTTTTCCTTTCTAGCAGGATTACTCTGTCTTTGTGATGTGCTGCTTGTCCGACTTGCACAGCAATGATTAAGCAATTGCTCCTTAGGCAACACATCCATGGATCTCCTCTCTTCTCAGTCTGGCTGCCACACTGGCCAACAGTGACACCCTGAGGGTCAGATGGAGATCTGCAAGGGATTTTTTCTCATTTAGTTGAAAATAGAACAGCAGCTTGGGTATTATATTTTGGAAAGTGAAGGGAAAACATCCTAATGCTAAGAGCTGTTCAGCAATGGAACCAATTACTTAGACGGGTTGTGGGCTCTGCGTTGCTGCAGTTATTCAATCAGAGCCTGGAGAATCATATATTGGGGATTCTCTCTTTCCTGCAGGACTTGGCATTGGGGTGAGAATCTCCACTGATATGATTCTGTGTTTCTCCAAGTGCGATTTTCCTGGTATACAAGGATCTGCTTCCACAATTAGTGCTCCAGTATTTCCTTTTTCCTCCCTATTTTTGAATTACCTCTTCAGTGGCTTTTACTTTATGGGGTTTTACTACAATGACTGTTGCATTGTTTTGACTGGAAATAATTTGTACTAAAAGAGAAATGTGACTAAGCTTCATAGAATGGAAACCAGAACTACGGCACTGATATCCCAGCATTTTGCATTTCCCTGATAGAAACATGGGCAATTGTTACTGATATCTGTGATTTCTGCTTTGATGCCAAAGATATAATCTCAAAATGTAACATATAATTTTACCCAATCACAGATCTCCTGCTTTTCTTCAGTTTTATTAGAAGGGATATTTCCCCCCGATAAATCAGAATAAACCTATGAGTTGACAATGATCTCAGCTGTCCTATAAAACACAAACATAAACCAAAGTGTATCAAATGAAAACAAAACAAACACAGATAGGATTTTTAGTGTTTGATTAGAAACCAGAGCTTTTGCTCTCCCATTCTTGTTAGACCTTTCCTTCTTCCTAAAAATAATAATCATTGGCTTTGAGAAAGAAAAGGTGTTAGCAGGCAATAGGAGGATTCCTTGGCTGCAGAATTCTGGTCACCTGGGCCTCTAGTGACAAATATTTATATAGTAGCACCCCCAAACTATGAACCTGCTCTTTCAGGAGGACCCCATCCAAAGCAAACAATTGACCAGTTATCCAGCCTCAGGGAGACCCACTCACAGCTCCTCTGTCTTGCCAGGATTCAGAGTTTCGTTGGCCCTCATTCAGCTGAACACTAAACCTAGGCATTAGTTCAGGGCTTGTACAACCGCTTCTGATTCAGAAGTTACAGAGAAGTAGAGCTCAGCACCATCAGCATGTTGATGACACATTGCCCCAAATTTCCCAATGACTATCTCCAGAGGCTTCATATATAGATGTCAAACAGCACTGAAGACAAAATGGTACCCTGTGGCACCCAACAGCACTACTGCCAGAGGGCTAAAAGACAATCACCCAATGCTATTTTCAGAAACCAACTCTGGAAATAGAATCAGAACCATTGTTAAACAGTGTCTCCAGTACCCTTCCCATTAAGTCAGTTCTGAAAGATATAAAGGTAATTGTGTCAAACGCCACTGAGAGAGAAATCAGGTAAGGTTAACAGGATTATACTTCCCCTGTACTTCTCCTAGTAAAGATCACCCATCAGAGTGACAAAGCTCAATTCAGACCCATAACCGAGGCCTGAAAGCAGATTGAAATGGGTCAAGATAATCTGTTTTGTTCAAGAGTACTTGTATCATCACTTCTGACATTGCGGTCTGACATTGTGGCTCCTTGTGATATACAAGTCGACTAGCAGTTACAACGTTATCCTAAAGCAAATTTTTGAAAGACAGGTATGTACTTTTGTATCCCTCAGTCAGCATTCCTTCTCCCCTTTCCCTACTCCATCCCAACACCAGAGCACATTAGTTTTCCCCCACTTATATTTTATGGATAAGAACAAATCAGTGTGCTTTACATATCATTTCCAGGATTTAATGATCCCCAATGGGATTATTTCATAGGTAATATTAGATTCACTTACTGCGTGCTACAAAGGTTTCCCCTTCCCAAACACTAGATACCATGGGTGGCATCCAGTGCTCTAGACCCAAGTAGAGCTAAATGGTATCTACAATATACAATTCCACATATTATACAAAATCTATATGCTACACCATGTTAAACAGATAATTATGTAGATCCTATAGGAAGCAAATTTGCTATAAAGGACAACACATCAAGAATTGCACCTACTGCACAACTATCTCGGAAGAAATAATACTGAACTAATCCCTGGATTTGCACCCCAAAATGAGTAAATAGTGGGGATAATTATTGATTCATCAAAGAGAAGATCTATCAGTCCCAACTTCCTTTGGTTTTTGTCTTTATCTGTGACCAATTCTTACTTCCAGGGAATTGAGCCCCCTGAACTTCAAAAAGCATGTCACATTTATACCAGCTGTAGAAATTATAAGGCACAAAAGAAGACATTGGTTGGAAAAGGGAATAATTACACTGATTTGACTGACTGGATTTTAATTTATAGTCCAATGCTTTAGATTATTAGTCTTGTATGATTAATTTTGTTGTAGCGATATATCTTATGTTTAAGATTATTTAAATTTCCTTATTGTTTTGTATCATTTCCTATGTCAACTTGGGGTATGTGGGTTTTATATGGAAATGCTAATTCACTTGGCCTTTCCTTATATTAAAAGTTTCCTTTCACTACTCACAATACATTGCTGTGGTCTGTGACTATCACAATGCATTCATTCATGACAGGCCAAGGTGTGAGCTTTGGGCTAGTGATGTTCCAGTTCAAAAAGCAGAAAGGTCATAGCTCAGTGGTAGAGAATCTGCTTTTCCTTCAAAAGGTTCAATGTTCAATCCTCAGAATCTTGAGATAGGAAAGTGAAGGTCTTCTGTCTGAAGACCTGGAGAGCTGTTGCTAGTTAGTGTGGACAGTACTGAGAGAGACAGTAGTCTTGAGGGAACCTCCAGTTTTACAGAAGTACCAAAAAACACACAAGAGAAGGTGAAACCCAAACTAACCAAAGAGAGCAGAGCATGCTCAGTAGAAACACAATGCTCAATGCCTGTTGAGGAATGGCATATTATGGGAAAAGTTGGCTGAAACCAGACCCCACTTGTTACTCAGTAACATTCAAAGCACAAAAATCTTCAGTAAATACCTCCAAAATTTCAGCTAAGTCTGAAGCAAGTATGCAAACTACAAATTGCATGCACCTTGTCCCCTTACATATGCCAAGAGACCCCACCATTTGCAACATTGCAGGCTATATAGAGATACTTGAATGTGTGTAGGTTCTATAGGGACATTCAGCTGACTTCATGAAGATCAAAATTAGGGAAAGAGGGATATACAAATATCCAAGAGGGAATGAAATAATTAATTAAAATATATTACCTGTAAACTGATTATTACAACATACTTTCAAATATTCAATCTCAGTAAAAAAAATTGCACCAATTGTATAGTAGCAGATACTGCTGAAAAGAAAGCTCTCTGAGATGTGTGAGCTTAAAATATATTAGTACTGTATAGATATGCAGGGAATGCCCAATCAGTTCACCATGTACTGCTGAAAATAAACTCACCATATCAGCTCTATCCATCTCAGAAATTAGGATATGGCCTCCATTAGCAGTCAAAGGTGCATCAGACTTAGTGTTGCATGAAATATTCTCTGCGGTTTGAAGATTGGGTGTTGGAAAGGTGAACTCCTGTACCCTGGACTCAGAAGATAAACACAGCTGATAGGAATACGGCAATGTTCCTTCTTCATAGTTTGGTGGGAAAATGACCGTGTTGTTTGAATGGGGAACAGGAGCAAAACACTGCAGGAATTTGGGATTCCCTGATCGCCGAATCTTCATGAGAATGGCCAGAATCACAGTCAGGAGGAATAAGAATGAGATCAGAGCTAAGGCCAGCACCAAGAAGAACTGTAGATCCGATTGATAGTCGGACTCACTGGGCTGGTGGCTGATTTCTGGAAGTGCCTCCTGGAAGTTCTCAGCAAACACCAGGTTGAGACTCACAGTAGCAGATAGTGGTGGCTGCCCATTATCTTTGACCAAGATGATGAGCTTCTGCTTCACAGCATCTCTTTCCAGAAAAGCCCGTGAGGTCCTGATCTCCCCAGTATGGGAACCAATTGAGAACAGCCCAGGTTCTGTTGCCTGGAGCAGATAGTAGGAGAGCCAAGCGTTGTGTCCAGAGTCAGCATCCACAGCCACCACCTTTGTCACCAGGTAACCCTCCTCTGCTGAGCGAGGCACCATCTCAAACAAGGAGGAGCCCTCTACTCCTTGAGAAGGGTAAAGAATCTGAGGGCTTTGGTCATTCTGGTCCAGAATACACACTCTCACGGTAGCATTGCTGCTGAGGCGAGGGGAGCCTCCATCTTCGGCCCTCACCTCCACTTGAAACTCCCTGACTTGCTCATAGTCAAAGGAGCGCTGAGCATAGATAGTGCCAGTCTCAGAATTAATGGAGAGGTAGGATGAGAGAGGAAGCCCCTCAGTGATGTTGTTGCGAATGGAGTAGGTGATTTGAGCATTCTGGTCCACATCTGGGTCGGAAGCTTTGACCCTGAAAATGGAGGAGCCTGAAGGGTTGTTCTCTGGGACATAGGCAGTATAATAGGGTTTCTCAAAGGCAGGGCAGTTGTCATTGATGTCTGAGATCTGCAGTGTGATGGTTTTGTATGTGGAAAGAGGGGGGTTGCCTTTGTCTGTGGCTGTGACTGTGATGTTGTACTCTGGAGTTCTTTCTCTGTCCAAGGGGGCATCTGTGAGAAGCTTATAATAATTATTGGAGGCTGATACCATTTTGAATGGCAAAGTGTGTTGTATGTCACAAGCAATCTTCCCATTATCTCCAGAATCTCTGTCATTTACATTGATAAGGGCTACCAGGGTTCCTACTTCAGCGTCTTCAGGGACTGGGCTGGATAAAGAGGCAAGAATCACTTCTGGCGCATTGTCATTCTCATCTAGGAGTGTTATTTCAACATTGCAGTGAGCTACTAATCCTCCCCCATCTCTTGCTTCCACTGCCATCACATATCCGTCTGTTTCCTCAAAGTCCAGAGCCTCTTTAAGTGTTATTGTCCCATCTTGTGGATCCAAGTAGAATTTTTGATGAGCACTTTCAGGGATGTTACTAAAACTATAGCTGATCTGGGAATTTGAACCATCATCTCTATCCGTGGCTTTCACTTGTGTAACTGAATACCCTTTGGGAGCATTTTCCTTCAGCTTGACTGTGTATACTTTTTGAGTGAAGACTGGTGGGTTGTCATTTGCATCAATGACGGTGATCCATATTTTGGCTGTTCCAGTTTTGGCAGGCTTCCCTCCATCCAGCGCCGTAAGGATTAATTGGAAACTGCTTTCACTTTCCCGATCCAACTGTTTATTCAATACTAATTCTGCATACTTCTTTCCATCCTTTCTTTCTCTCACTTCCAGAATAAAGTATGGATTTGTGCTAAGGTTGTAATCCTGGAGAGAATTCACCCCAAGATCAGGATCTTCAGCTTGTCCAAGGAGAAATGTGGTGCCTGGTAAAGAGGATTCACTTATCTCCAGCTTGATATTCCCATTTACAAAATGTGGTGCATTATCATTAATGTCTTGGATCTCTACAGTTACATGAAAAATATTCATAGGGCTGCCAACCACCACTTCAAAATTGATGGAGCAGAATGCAGTTTGACCACATAATTCCTCTCTATCAATCCTCTCTCTTACATACAGATTTCCATTTTCTGCACTGAGAGTGAAGTATTGCTTTTTACCTAGGGAAAGGATACGCAGATTGTCATTTCCTATTTCTCCATTATTCAGCCTCAGGTCTTTGGCCAGGTTTCCTACAATGGATCCCTTTTCCATTTCCTCAGGGATGGAATAATTAATGTGCTCTGAGGCAATTTGACTAAACAGAGAGAATAAAAGGAGGAGAGGTACTTGCCTTCTTACTGATCTCCTGTTTTCCTTCTGCCTGTCTTCCATCCCTCTTGCAGGGATATGTGCTTTATCCTTGTTTTCTGTAATCAATTGAGCTGCTGAGGTGTTTCACATTCCCATTAGGATGCAGAAGTACTCAAAAAAGGATGCTAAACAAGGCTGCTGCTGAATTTCTGTATTTTGCTGTGGTTTTTGTTTCTCAGCAAACACTCTGGAAGTCCCTGTATTCTGCTGTTTCCCAGCTCTGTGTGACTGAACAATCACATTGCAGAAGCCGCAGTTCACTGGATTTTCATCTCCATTGTGAGAACTATGTTGGCCAACAGCGGCACTCTGAGTCTCAGATGAGGAACTGCAAGAGGTTTTATCACAGATAACATGGAAGAGATTTGTTTTGTCATTTACACAGTGATGTGTATCGATTGTCAGGAATATTTGGGTAAATAACATATTTTTGTTGATGTGTTTTGTCTGTAGGATAAGCCACAACTCACTGCCATCCAATAAGTACCAGTAGAAAATAAGCAACAATACACTTTTTTGTTTTATATATTCTTAATGTGGAATTTATCCCACCTCCTTCCCCCATTTTCTTTTTAAAAAAAATATCAGGTAGGATATAAATGGGGAGAATAAAAGAATTACAGCACTTACCACATTTTCAAAGTGAAATGTGTAACTTTCTCATTTCCTTCAGAAATGATACCATTTGTGTTATAAAAACATGTGTCTAGAAATTTATTTTATGTTCCTAGAATAGTTACACGTTACAGTAGAAAATATGGATTTGTTGATAAAGTGCACTTCACAGAAATTTGCAGCTGAAATCTGACATCTGCCTTGGATTTGGGACAGTCACCTACTTGGTGGGCGATTTACTTCAGTGGGTGAAGAGGGGGACTTTCATCAATATTTGATACAACTGACCTGGACTAGGTTGGAATTTGGTGGACACTGTGTTTGAGTGGCTCTGGTCCAGCATGGTGTGTAGAATCAAGAAGTTGATGCTGGGGAACTTCTGTTCTAACCCATGGCTCTTGGTCTTTGGGGAAGCTCAAGCCACCACTTCGCTGTGATTTTTAACATTTTCATAAGAGGGCTGAGTGAAGTAATGCAAAGATTTAGCCTGAAATGCCATTAACATATGGATGACGCAGAGCCTGCCCCCCCCCCATTTCATAACCTCAAGGAGGCAGTGGGAAACCTGTATAGGTGTTGTGGTTTTGGATTTGGGGATTAATGAAGGAGAACAACTTGAAATTGAAACCAGGCAAGATGGAAATGTTTGAGTCAGGAAATCTGCTATGTGGTGGTGGCTTACAGTGTATCCTGGATGGCAATATCTCCTCCTAAAGGGACAGGTATGCAGTTTAGGAGTGCTACTCACCCTCTATGAGGGCAGAGGTGGCATTGGTGGAGTGCTTTTCCTACTTTGGCTGCTTCACCAACTGCAGCCTTATCTTGCCTCATAGGTTATATCCAGACTGGATATCTAAAGTGGAGCTGCCCTTAAATATAGTTTGGAAGATTCAGTGGGTTCAGAATGCAGCAGCAAAAATGATTGTAAGAGCTCTGAACACATTAGACCTATTCTGCACCAGTTACATTGTTTGTTCATTTGTTTCCAAGCCCAATTTAAGGTGCTCACATTAAACTTAAAATTCCTGAAAGGGTTGGGCTCAGGTCATCTGAAGGACCATCCACACGCATTTGAATCTGCCTGAGCTTTAAACTCTGTTCTGCCAGTGATAGCTTTTAGGGTACTGGGACAGGGCTTTTTCTGTAGCGGCCCAGCATCTCTGGTGTATCCTCCCCAGGGAAATATATAGGTTCCACCTCCTTCTTTGGTTTCAGATGGCACAAAAAAGACCTTATTCCAATCAGCTTTTAGCTAGTTTATATTGCTGTGTTTTTAATTAACTGTTTTATCTGCTGCCACAGTTTTATTGTTATTGTCTTTTTTGTTGCTGATTTTTATCTGATTATTTTCTCTTATTCATTTAAAATGTTTTAATATTGTTCTTTTTTATTTTTGTGTAATCTTATTATATTGTTTTACTGATTCTTGTAAACTGCCTTGGAATGATAATTTATTCTGAAAGGCGGTTTTAAAATCCATAAATAAATAGATAAAAACCTTCAGTGTAAGCCAAGCATCATTCAAATAGAAATTCACACATAATTTATGCAGAATTTCCGCTCTGTTTGAATGGATGTTGCAAGCAAGCAAACAACCCACATGCAGTTCATCATTGAAGGAATCACAATACCAAAGTTGCCAGTGCTAGTTCTACTCAGAGTAGCCCCACTGAAATTGAATATGACTAACTTACAACCATTATTTACAATTCGTGTAGTCTGAGTAGAACATAGTCTTTAAAAAATCTCATAAATGTCAATTTACTGAGCATTCCACTTTACAACAAGTTTATCTATCAGGAACCTAGAAACAAAAACCAGGATTAAACTAAATGGAAAATACCAGAAAATATATCACTGAAAGAATTAGATTTCATCCTTGATCCTTCTTTAAAATGCTGACAAGTGCAACTTCATAAGCTGAATAGACAATGGTCAGAATGCTAAACTGTGAAGTGCTGGATAAAGTAGGGAGATATTGAAGTAGCAATTGTCAAGACATCATACCCTGCCACTATGACAATCTACATGTTCAGAAAAAGCAGATACTATGTGAGGAATCAACAGTTTATTTTTAAAAGGAAGTAGTTCCAGTTCTAGTTCATCCTGTCCAAATAAGTTTGTACTTTTACAAAATAGTTTAGTTAAAGTTCATCCAAATAGTGACTTTTTAGTTCATAAAAAAATCAGCCTGGCATTCCCCCCCACCCCTAGCATGTAGAATTCTACAAGCTGCTGTGCTTGTATGTATCCTAAAAGTAAACCAGCACCACACACAAATAATATGTAAAAGCCCTCAGGTAGCAACAGAGCTTGGACAGCCTCTCCTAGTCAAGCTTGAAAACACTGGGCTGGATTCATCATTGATCCTTCCAACTCTATAATTCTACAGTTTTCTTAAATAGCTCATTATATAGAGCAGTGGTTCCCAACAGGTGGTCCGGGGACCCCCAGGGGTCCGCGAGCTATGCCAGAGGGGTCCGCAAGATGCTAAAAAATATATTAAATATATTTCGTATGATAACAGATTTTTTGTTTTGGTCGCTTCCTGCATGAGCAGAGTCTAGCGCAAAACTAGAATTAGATAGAGGCAGTAGTTCTGCTGTATGCCGTTAGGTGGCACTTTACAAACACTACTGTTTTGCAAAGAGGCAGCGCGCGCATTCTACTAATGCTCACCTCCCCAAGATGCTTTGCGCGCGTCGGCTTCATTTGTGCGCTACTGTGCAGGTACCCTGTCTTCTCCATTCCCCTCCCTCCTCCCTGGCGCGCGCTGCCTCTTTGCAAAACAGTAGTGTTTGTAAACAAAGCGTTGTTTTTCGCGGAAGCTACAGTTCGCGTAGTTAAAAATGGACCGTTGGTTTAAAAGTGGTTCATCTCATTAAGAACTGAAAATTAAAACTAACTGTATACTGATGGAGTACTCTGTTGTAACTGTAAAAAACGTATAAATATAAAATATAAAAAGACTCTTAATTTGGCTCTCACTTTTTAATTTTAGGATTAGGAATTAATGGGGGTCCTTGTCACAATAGCGGCTCGATGAGGGGTCCTCGAGAAAATTTTGTTGGGAACCCCTGATATAGAGGAAAGATTAATGCAGACACAAGAGAAACACTCATAATTTGGGAAATCCCTTAGCTTCCTACAGACATGTTGACCTCTAGGCGCACCACAATCTGGGTGAATTCTACTCCAACCTATACACCTCCCACAACCCACCTCAACAGGGAATCAAGAACTACCTGGCAGGACTGCCCATGCCAACCGTAACAGAAGACGAACAAGAGTTCATTGGACAGTCCTATCAACCCAGTGGAAATAGAGATTGTCTTCAAAAACCAAAAAGTACATAAAGCCCCAGGCCCAGATGGTTTCACAACAGAATTCTAGAATTATGCTTCCAAAGAGAGGAGTTGGTTACTGACAGTCAAATTGCATCTCACCGATATTGTCATCATAGTCCTTAAAACACATGGAATTAGGAGCATTGCCTCATACACTTTAAGACTAACTATAGACTTCTGCTCTCAGTCAGGGCCGGCTCTAGGTAGAGTCCCGGTGGCGCAGTGCGAAAGGGTGCTGGGCCGGTAGGCAGGGCGCTGCGTGGCAAAGCCACGCGGAAACCACGCTGCGCCCTGCAAGGGCGGGGGCGCCGGAGCGATCTCCGCCCCCCAATGCCAGGGCGCCCAACTTGCTTGAGGCTGCCCTGCTCTCAGTAATATTATATACATAAATTACAAAGGAGAGAACTGATACAAATAAAGGCCAATTTACCATCTCCATTTCCCTGTCACACAGAGAAAGAGAGAGGAGGAGGAGGAGGAGAAATGCCATGGAGCTTGTGCAATTTTTCTATTAAAAAAGAAGAAGTTAGCCTTCCATCCACTAAGAAAAGGTGGAAAAGGTGTTACTGATTTTGTAACAGTATTATGTGAATACTGAGTAAAAGACAAACTATGGCAATTTCCACAAAAGTATGGAGGCATTCTATTTGGATTTTCCTCATTGATAAACAGCATGGCTTACACAAATAATTCTGGATAACAATTCTTACCTCTTCATCATTAGCCATCTCAGAATGAAAATTGTTTCCGCTGTTGCCTGTAAAAGGCATAGCAGGTTTCTCACTGCCAATAATATTGTCTGCAATCTGTATATTTGGTGTTACGAAGGCAAACTCATTCTTCCTGGTCTCAGAAGACAGACACAGCTGGTAGGAATAGGGCAAAGTCCCATCTTCAAAGTTGGGTGGGAAGATGGCCCCATTCTTGGAATGGGGAACAGGACCAAAGCACTGTAGGAACCTGGGATGCCCTGATTGACGGAGCTTCATGGTAACGGCCAGAATGACAGTCAAGAGGAACAAGAAGGAGATCACAGCTAAGGCCAGCACCAAGTAGAACTGCAGGTCAGACTGATACTCCGAGCTGCTGGGCTGGCTCTTCATTTCCGGAAGGGCCTCCTGAAAGTTCTCAGCAAACACCAGGTTCAGAGTAATGGTGGCCGAGAGAGACGGCTGCCCGTTATCCTTCACCATGATGACCAATCTCTGTTTCACAGCATCTCTCTCCACAAAGGCCCTGGAGGTCCTGATCTCTCCAGTATGAGAGCCAACCGTGAAGAGTGCCGGCTCAGTGGCCTGAGTCAGGTGGTAGGAGAGCCAGGCATTGTGTCCAGAATCTGCATCCATGGCCACCACCTTGGTGACAAGATAATCTGCCTTGGCCGAACGAGGCACCATCTCAAACAAGGCTGAGCCCTTGGCTTCTTGTGAGGGGGACAGGATACGAGGGCTGTTATCATTCCGATCAAGAACAAACACCCTGACGGTCACATTGCTGCTGAGAGGGGGAGAACCCCCATCTTGGGCCTTCACTTGCAGCTGGAACTCTCTGAATTGTTCATAGTCAAAGGATCTCTGGGCATATATGGTGCCGGTCTCAGAATTAATGGAGATATAGGAGGAGATGGGAAGCTCCTCAATGTTGCTGTTGAGGATGGAGTACATGATCCGTGAGTTCTGGTCCACATCAGGATCAGAGGCTTTGATAGTGAAAATGGAGACACCTGAAGGATTGTTTTCTGGCACGTAGATGCTGTAGGATGGTTTCTGAAATGTAGGGGCATTATCATTGATATCTGAGATCTGTAGTGAGATTGTTTTGTGTGTAGAAAGAGGTGGAGTTCCTTTATCAGTGGCTGTGATTGTAATATTATATGCAGGAGTTCTTTCTCTGTCCAAGAGACTATCTGTCTGGAGCTTGAAGTAATTGTTAGATGAGGGTAGAACTTTGAAGGGTAAATCATCTTGTAAGTAGCAAGTGACCTTTCCGTTATCACCACTATCTTTGTCATTTACATTGATCAGAGCAATGACTGTTCCTGATATAGAATCTTCCGGAACTGGACTAAACATGGAGGCTAAAGTAACCTCTGGGGCATTATCATTCTCATCATGAACACTTATTTCAACTTTGCAATGTGTCACTAATCCACCTCCGTCTTTGGCTGCTACTGATAAAGTATATTCATTGATATTCTCAAAGTCCAATAACCCTATAAGTTGGATCGAGCCATTCAATGGATCTAGACTGAATTTCTTGTTGGCATTCAGTGGTATATTACTAAAATAATACCTGATTTGGGCGTATGAACCTTCATCATTATCAGAAGCTGTAACCTGGAGCACAAGCGATCCAACTGCAACACTCTCCCTCAAACTGACCTTGTAAACCTCTTGGGTGAAGATAGGTGGGTTGTCATTGGCATCTGTGACATTAATCCGTATTTGGGCAGTTCCAGTCTTCCTAGGTTCACCCCCATCCAAGGCTGTGAGGATCAAGTGAATAGTCTGTTCACTTTCCCGATCTAGTGGTTTCTGAAGCACTAAGTCTGCAAATTTATTTCCATCATGAGTCTCTTTAACATCCAGAGTAAAATACTGATTGGAGCTAAGGTGGTAATTCTGGAGAGAATTCATCCCAATGTCAGGATCTTCAGCTTTCCCAAGGAAAAACCGTGTTCCTAACAAAGTTAGTTCACTTGTTTCTAAGTTGATATTGCCACTGAGAAAGAACGGTGCATTGTCATTTATATCTTGAATTGTAATTGTCACATGAAAAATATTAAGGGGATTTTCCATTACCACCTCAAAATTAACAAGACAGAGTGGAGTTGTGCCACATATTTCCTCTCTGTCAATCCTGTCATTTACATAGAGATTTCCATTTTCTGCATTGATACTGAAATACTGCAGTTTATTCACAGAGACAGCATGCAGATTGCGCCTTCCTATATCTCTGGCATTCAGTCCCAAATCCTCAGCAAGATTCCCCACAACCGAACCCTTTGGATTCTCCTCAAGGATAGAATAACGAATCTGCTCTGAGGCAGCCCAGCAGGAGAAAGGCAAAAATAAGAGAAGCAGTACTTGCCTTCGGAATGCCATTCCATTGTTTTTGTTTATTCTTTCCATACAGATCCCTGAGAAACAGCTGTCTCCTTTTTTCAGCTTGTAATGATCAATTTGTCATCTGATCACAAGGAATCTCCACAACAAAGGCTAAGATGGTTTTCTGCCTAGGTAAACTGGTTCCTTCTTAAGCTTTTACTGACCTTTCCAGCAAGGTTGCTTGGTTGTTGTGATCTGCTGTTACTGTGCAGAAATGGTGAAGCAATCCCTTTCTAGGAAACTATCTGTGGGTCTCCTGCATCCTCTCTGTGGCTTCCACACTGGCTGACAGTGACATCCTGAGGCTCAGATTGAGAATTGCAAGGGATTCTTTCTCATTCAACTTACAGTATAATTGAGAAGCAACCTGGATGTGTTCATATTTTGGAGTGTTTGGAACAAACAGAATCTGGAAGCATCCAGGAGAGTTCTCTTCGGTCCTCCACCGTTTATGTTGTCAAATTACAGTTGAATGTCAACATTATTTTATCCATGTCAAGGACTTTCAATATAAGAACAGAATTGTCTTGTGGCATCTTAAAGCAAATGTGGCATAAGTTTTCATGGACTAAAATAATGACTGTGATATTGCTATTAGTTTAGTGTAAAGAATGGGCACCCAAGTTAGTCCAAAAAGAATTGGCACCCAAACAAAATCCTGAGCTTGGCAGAGCAGAAATCAGAATGCAAGCATTATTATCCCACTTTTTTATTTTGAATTATTATTATTATTTCAAAAAAAGAGGTTTAAAGACTCTCTCAAGGCAAATTTTTAAAAAATGTCGTATAAACACCGACAACTAGGAAACACGAGCACTCCAATTGGAGAACAGCCTTTACCAAAGGTGTCATGGGCTTTGAAGACACTCAAACTCAGGACGAAAAGGAGAAATGAGCTAAGAGGAAGGCACACATGGCAAACCCTCCCCATGATCAACTCCTGCCCAGAAACCTGTGTCTCCACTGTGGAAGGATGTGTGGATCCAGAATTGGCCTCCATAGTGACTTACAGACTCACTGCTAAAACCCTGTTTTGGAAGACAATCTAACACAGCTTCGAGTGATCGCCAAAGAAGAAGAAGAAGAAGATTGTTATTATTATTCCACCCATTTGACTGGGTGGCGCTGTGGGTTAAATCACAGAGCCTAGGGCTTGCCGATCAGAAGGTCGGCGGTTTGAATCCCCGCAACAGGGTGAGCTCCCGTTGTTCAGTCCCAGCTCCTGCCAACCTAGCAGTTCGAAAGCACGTCAAAGTGCAAGTAGATAAATAGGTACCACTCCTGTTGGAAGGTAAACGGCATTTCTGTGCACTGCTCTGGTTCGCCAGAAGCGGCTTAGTTATGCTGGCCACATGACCTGGACGCTGTACGCCGGCTCCCTCGGCCAATAAAGCGAGGTGAGTGCTGCAACCCCAGAATCATCCGCGACTGGACCTAATGGTCAGGGGTCCCTTTACCTTTACCTTTAAGACATCAAACATTAAAACCTTCCCTATACAGGGCTATCTTCAGATGTCTTCTAAAAGTTGTTTGACATCTGATGGGAGGGCATTCCACAGAGCGGGCATAACTACCGAGAAGGCCTTCTGCCTGGTCCGCTGTAATTTCATTTCTTGCAGTGAGGGAACTGCCAGAAGACCCTTGGAGCTGTACCTGAGTCTTGGCTGAATGATGGGGGTGGATACGCTACTTCAGGTATGCAGGGCCAAAGTATTAGGGCTTTAAAGGTCAGCACCAACACTTTGAATTGTGCTTGGAAATGTAACAATAACATGCACACTTTTACAGGTAGGTAGCTGTGTTGGTCTGACGTAGTCAAAATAAAAAATAAAAATTCCTTCCAGTAGCACCTTAGAGACCAACTAAGTTTTTCATAGGTACGAGCTTTCGTGTGCATGCACACTTCTTCAGATATGCACACTTTTACTTATCAATATGACTTCAATTTCACTTGGATCCCAGATGCAATTTTAAAACATCTCCAGTAATTTTTACCGGTACCTGCTCATAAATCTCCCACTAACCACTGCTTCTTTCTATGTTACACAAATAGCCTTTCTAAGATATCAGAATAATCTTATCCGAAGGCAAATGACTTTGCACCCTGTAAGAGGAAGGGAGTACAGGGAACCCCCTCCTCTAATCAGGAGCAGCTCATCGACTAGTAGTCATGAGAGCGCAGACTCAGCAGAGGCAAGGCAGGAAATAGGAAGAGGGGACCGGGGCTCTGACAGCCTGGGAGAGCATGAGCTCCACAGCCAGGAACTGAGGGAGGAGAGCAGGGGGGAAAGGGAAAACATGGAGCGCATACCTTTGCCCCCGGTTCCGGAATTAAGGAAAAGACGGAAAGGGAGGAGACTGTCCATCCAGCGCCTTTTATGTTGGAAAAGGGGGCGCAGGGGGGCAGTCCCGGATTCTGCATCGGACTGAGAAGACATGTTTCCTGACACCGCATTACACTGTACATAGAGCGCACCAATAAAGATTGTTTAAAGACAAGCAGGTGCAGAGTCGTTACTCTAGAGTAGCCGCAACAACCTCTGACACACCCCAAATCAAATTATTTCTTCCAATGAAACAACTGCAAAAATTCAAATGCTTTCTTCTTCTTCTTCTTCTTCTTCTTCTTCTTCTTCTTCTTCTTCTTCTTCTTCTTCTTCTTCTTCTTCTTTCTTCTTCTTCTTCTTCTTCTTCTTTCAGTGTTCAATGGTACTCAAACATTTCATTTATCTACTGCTCTCCTTATGCCGGAAAAGGCTGTACTAGGTGGCAGGGAGCTTGTTTGCAGGCTGCTAGTTAAGAGCCTGGGAGACACACCTATGGTGACTATATGATTTATATATATATATATATATGTAAATACTTCAGTGTGGTTCACTTTGCTACAAAAGCAAGGAAGCTCCTGGAAGCATTCCTGATGGAAATAGGTCACCTCAAGTCATTTTGTACAGGTCACAGCTTGGGCAATGCAATGCCATCAAGCCAACATTTCAGTAGGGTGTTTCTGAGGATATGGGTCCATTACTCAAGAGACTAACTTTAATCATGTTAACTGAAGAGTGACTACTGCTCTCCACAAAGGGAAAACTTGGACCTCCCCCCATCCTGCTATGAACTGCAGAGCTACACCTGGATAGGAAAGGAAAGGCTGTTCAGAGATGTCACCTTCCTATATCCAATCAATTTTGGAATTTTCTATGAAGCTTTTGTCCAGAAAGGAATAAAACCAGGCTTCTGAGGGCCCAGTTTGCAATAAGGTGGATTTTGAGAAGGTAGCAGAAGAACATATTGCTCCTTGGAGGAGACCCAAGTGAGTGATGGACTGCCTCTGCTTTACTGCAATGGCTAATTGTTACCTTCTAGATTTAGTTGAAAGTTTAAAAGCAGTAGTGATGCAGGTATATTCCTGGGCTATCTTGCTCAAAGTGAGGCAGTTCACCTTCCTCACAGGGAGACATGGTGATGGGGTGGTTGCTCCAGAAAGCCCAACAAGAGCCAGGTTGGTGGTGGGTGGCATAGGCAGTGAGACAAGTGTGTGCAAGTTGGCCGTACTAATCTGGCTCTCATTCGGCTGACAAAATACATTTGTTTAAACACGTCAAATGCAATCTCAGCCATATTTTGCTACCATTGTTTCTCCAATCACAATCTGAGATATAGTGATTATATGAGGAAGTACCTTAGGTATTCAGAAGCAGGGGGAAAATAATACTAAGTTACTATTAGAACATTTGTGAAGCACTTTTCACATTTAAAATGAACTAGAAACATAAAAGTACTATTAAAGCAGGTTCTACCTTTGGTGAGGGACGCGGGTGGTACTGTGGGTTAAACCACAGAGCCTAGGGCTTGCCAAACAGAAGGTCGGTGGTTCGAATCCCCCATTATTCTAAAATTAAGCCATGTAGTTGGGACCCTTCCCTCTAATTTTCATTGCCTTAAAGCAGAACAAAATATACCGGTACAGCTTTCTGAGGGTATAAGGTGCATCTTTCTCTCGGTCTCTCTCTCTCTCTCTCTCTCTCTCTCTCTCTCTCTCTCTCTCTCTCTCTCTCTCTCCATCCCTCCCACTCTCTCATCCCACTCCCCATGTCTCTCAAACACATTTTTCATTAAAGGTATGAAGTGGAAGAACAGAGGTTCATCAGTAAAATGAAGTAATGATAAACTAGATAAAGGTTAGATGACATACATAGCATTTTCATTATGCCACATCCACATCCAATGAATGTGTAGAGGGGAAGGAAGTAAGATCATACTCATCTCCATAATTTCAGTTGAAGATCTGAACATTTACAAATAGGCCTGTACACATACCAATAGACCCTTCCATTTGCAAGATTTCTGATGACAAAGAAAATGCCTATTTGAGAACACCTGTACAGCATGTTCTGTACAGAACTTCATATTCAAGTACACCTGTGAGGTTCAAGCAGTGGGGGTAGCTGCCCCATCTTCATGTGAACTGAATGTTTATATGAAAAAACTGAGATAAATCAGCTTAAAATATATTAGTTGTCTACAGACATAAAGAAAATGCTTAAAATGTTAACCTGTTACCACTGAAAATAAACTCACCATATCAGCTTTATCCATCTCAGAAATTAGGATATTGCCTCCATTGGCAGTCAAAGTCACATTAGACTTATCTGCAGTTTGAAGATTGGGTGTTGGAAAGGTGAACTCCTGTACCCTGGACTCAGACGATAAGCACAGCTGATAGGAATACGGCAATGTTCCTTCTTCGTAGTTTGGTGGGAAAATGACTGTGTTGTTTGAATGGGGAACAGGAGCAAAACACTGCAGGAATTTGGGATTCCCTGATCGCCGAATCTTCATGAGAATGGCCAGAATCACAGTCAGGAGGAATAAGAATGAGATCAAAGCTAAGGCCAGCACCAAGAAGAACTGTAGATCCGATTGATACTCGGAGTCATTGGGCTGGTGGCTGATTTCTGGAAGTGCCTCCTGGAAGTTCTCAGCAAACACCAGGTTGAGACTCACAGTAGCAGATAGTGGTGGCTGCCCATTATCCTTGACTAAGATGATGAGCTTCTGCTTCACAGCATCTCTTTCCAGAAAAGCCCGTGAGGTCCTGATCTCCCCAGTATGGGAACCAATTGAGAACAGCCCAGGTTCTGTTGCCTGGAGCAGATAGTAGGAGAGCCAAGCGTTGTGTCCAGAGTCAGCATCCACAGCCACCACCTTTGTCACCAGGTAACCCTCCTCTGCTGAGCGAGGCACCATCTCAAACAAGGAGGAGCCCTCTACTCCTTGAGAAGGGTAAAGAATCTGAGGGCTTTGGTCATTCTGGTCCAGAATACACACTCTCACGGTGGCATTGCTGCTGAGGCGAGGGGAGCCTCTATCTTCGGCCCTCACCTCCACTTGAAACTCCCTGACTTGCTCATAGTCAAAGGAGCGCTGAGCATAGATAGTGCCAGTTTCAGAATTAATGGAGAGGTAGGATGAGAGAGGAAGCCCCTCAGTGATGCTGTTGCGAATGGAGTAGGTGATTTGAGCATTCTGGTCCACATCTGGGTCGGAGGCTTTGATCCTGAAAATGGAGGAGCCTGAAGGGTTGTTCTCTGGGACATAGGCAGTATAATAGGGTTTCTCAAAGGCAGGGCTGTTGTCATTGATGTCTGAGATCTGCACTGTGATGGTTTTGTATGTGGAAAGAGGGGGGTTGCCTTTGTCTGTGGCTGTGACTGTGATGTTGTACTCTGGAGTTCTTTCTCTGTCCAAGGGGGCATCTGTAAGAAGCTTATAATAATTATTGGAGGCTGATGCCATTTTGAATGGCAAAGTGTGTTGTATGTCACAAGCAATCTTCCCATTATCTCCAGAGTCTCTATCATTTACATTAATAAGGGCTACCAGGGTTCCTACTTCAGAGTCTTCAGGGACTGGGCTGGATAAAGAGGCAAGAATCACTTCTGGCGCATTGTCATTCTCATCTAGGAGTGTTATTTCAACATTGCAGTGAGCTACTAACCCTCCCCCATCTCTTGCTTCCACTGCCATTGCATATCCTTCTGTTTCCTCAAAGTCCAGAGCCTCTTTAAGTATTATTGTCCCATCTTGCGGATCCAAGTAGAATTTCTGGCGAGCAATTTCTGGGATGTTGCTAAAATTATAGTTGATCTGGGCATAAGAACCTTCATCTCTGTCAGTAGCTTTCACTTGTACCACTGAAGATCCTTTCGGTGTGTTCTCTTTGAGGTTCACCATGTAGACTTCTTGATTGAATACTGGTGGGTTGTCATTTGCATCAATGACATTAATCCATATTTTGGCTGTCCCAGTTCTTGTGGGCTTGCCTCCATCCACAGCCACAAGGATTAATTGGAAACTGTTGTCACTTTCCCGATCCAACTGTTTATTCAGCACTAATTTTGAACTTTTTTTTCCATCTTTTATCTCACTCACTTTCAAAATAAAGTATGGATTTGTGCTAAGGCGGTAATCCTGAAGAGAATTCACCCCAAGATCAGGATCTTCAGCTTGTCCAAGGAGAAATGTGGTGCCTGGTAAAGACAATTCACTTATCTCCAGCTTGATATCCCCATTTACAAAATGTGGTGCATTATCATTAATGTCTTGGATCTCTACAGTTACATGAAAAATATTCATAGGACTCCCAACCACCACTTCAAAATTGATGGAGCAGAATGCAGTTTGACCACATAATTCCTCTCTATCAATCCTCTCTCTTACATACAGATTTCCATTTTCTGCACTGAGAGTGAAGTATTGCTTTTTACCTAGGGAAAGGATACGCAGATTGTCATTTCCTATTTCTCCATTATTCAGCCTCAGGTCTTTGGCCAGGTTTCCTACAATGGATCCCTTTTCCATTTCCTCAGGGATGGAATAATTAATGTGCTCTGAGGCAATTTGACTAAACAGAGAGAATAAAAGGAGGAGAGGTACTTGCCTTCTTACTGATCTCCTGTTTTCCTTCTGCCTGTCTTCCATCCCTCTTGCAGGGATATGTGCTTTATCCTTGTTTTCTGTAATCAATTGAGCTGCTGAGGTGTTTCACATTCCCATTAGGATGCAGAAGTACTCAAAAAAGGATGCTAAACAAGGCTGCTGCTGAATTTCTGTATTTTGCAGTGGTTTTTGTTTCTTAGCAAACACTCTGAAAATCCCTGTATTCTGCTGTTTCCCAGCTCTGTGTGACTGAACAATCACATTGCAGAAGCCGCAGTTCACTGGATTTTCAACTCCATTGTGAGAACTATGTTGGCCAACAGCGGCACTCTGAGTCTCAGATGAGGAACTGCAAGAGGTGTCTTATGTCTTCGGCAAACAACATACAAGGGATTTCTTGCCACTTTCTTATATATGTGGGTAGCAAGCAAAACACATAATGTCTTTTGTGATTTTGCAAAAGCAACAACCCAAAATGTATTTTTTATATTTTTATCATTACAAACCACAGTAACTCAAATTCTTTAGAGTATCTATAATAGTACAGGAGAAGTCATCACATCTCCATCTACCTGCTTATTGTGAGAAACTTGAGATAATGTTACAAAAAGCTTCCAGGACTTGCAACAACTTTTTTCGTTTAAAGATATATAATGTTGTCAATAAACCTTCCTTTAGTGGTGCAGAGGTATGCATTTAAAATTGTTATATATATGGTTCTATTGTAGAATAAGAATATTAATATTTCAGTTTTGTACACAGGCATCCCTCCCTCTTACATGAGAGCAATCTGCTTGTAGCCATGTAAATGTGTGGTGTTGTGAAACAATTAAATAATTAAATTCAAACCTGGAAATGCCAGAAAAGAGCTGAAATGTCCACGTGGCTCGCAAGGAGACCCTCCATGGAGCCCAAGGAGGACGGCAATGAGGGCAGAGGAAGCCCGGAAGAGACCGGAAGCACAGCGAGGCTTTATTTAGGCTGCTCAGCCTCCTTGCCTAACAGCTGATGTGCAGGGTAGCACAGCAGCAACCACTTTCCCATACATCCTGAAGTCTCCTGCCAACCCCATAACTTCAATTCTAGTTGTGGATACTTTTGGATACAGTAGAGCACCAAATAGGGCATTTAAAGGGTGTTTGGAGGGGGGACACTTTACACGATTTCAGTTATGCCTGCAGGGGCCAGGAACATAACCCCTGTGTAAGTGGAGGGAGGGAGACAACTGTACTTTTCAGAACTAATCCAGTACTTACACAGCATGAATCTTTGTTTTGCTACAGATGTATGTATGACATTCAGTTAAATCTGGTTGACTTGCATGTACAGTATCTGTTTGACACACACATACAGATATGTGTTTATTGACAGCTTCCTGCCAATGTTCCCCATACCCTTTTGTCAGTCAGTGACCTTTAGGGGCTATGTACCTGGTTACTTTGGCATATTCATCTGCTTACTGCAACATTTATGAAGTGCTGGTGGTGAGTGAATTTAAAAAATCTGAACTATTTTACTCTGTCAATTTCTGACCATAAGTATTTAGGTAGACTTGCTAGACCCACATGGATTAGTAACATATTTCCAGCTACTAAGAATGCTGCAGGTTTATTGACCTGCAGTCCTACCAGCCTGTCCATGAACATATAACTTGTATTCCATCCTTAGCTCTTCACCTGCAGCCCATCTAGGAGACCTTCTGCCTCTGGTCCTTCCTTGCTTGATTTGGCCAAGATTTCACCAAATAATAATTTACCACTATAGCCGCAACATGTGACATAATTATAATGGTGATTGTCTGGCATCATTTAATTTTGTTAACTAATATAAGCTTCGCTCTACAAAAAAGAAAAAGAAAAAAAGTTGCTGGTATAGCAAACTTGGCTACAAAATAATCTTAGGATTTAAATCAATGACAAAGAAAAAGTGTTGCACTTTCTGAGAGCAACCTAAAAAAAAGAACATTCTACAACCTCTTTAATTGCCAATTGCTGAGAGGTATATAGCAGCTAGAGTAAGCTAGATGTAAACAATTAATATTTCCATCATAGTTATGATTAAAAGTTATTGAAAATGCAGCATAAATAATTTTTGAAAAGAAAATTTACCTTGTCATCATTAACTTTCTCCAAATGCAAATTGCTTTCACTTCTCCCCGTGAAAGGATCATAAGATTTCTCACCACTAAGAATATTGTCTGCAATCTGTATATTTGGTGTCAGGAAGGCAAACTCATTCTTCCTGGTCTCAGAAGATAGACACAGCTGGTAGGAATAGGGCAAAGTCCCATCTTCAAAGTTGGGTGGGAAGATGGCCCCATTCTTGGAATGGGGAACAGGACCAAAGCACTGTAGGAACCTGGGATGCCCTGATTGACGGAGCTTCATGGTAACGGCCAGAATGACAGTCAAGAGGAACAAGAAGGAGATCACAGCTAAGGCCAGCACCAAGTAGAACTGCAGGTCAGACTGATACTCCGAGCTGCTGGGCTGGCTCTTCATTTCTGGAAGGGCCTCCTGAAAGTTCTCAGCAAACACCAGGTTCAGAGTAATGGTGGCCGAGAGAGACGGCTGCCCGTTATCCTTCACCATGATGACCAGTCTCTGTTTCACAGCATCTCTCTCCAC
Source organism: Zootoca vivipara (assembly GCF_963506605.1). Taxonomy (NCBI): domain Eukaryota; kingdom Metazoa; phylum Chordata; class Lepidosauria; order Squamata; family Lacertidae; genus Zootoca; species Zootoca vivipara. The sequence continues at coordinate 83,404,458 of NC_083283.1, forward strand.
AAAGGCCCTGGCGGTCCTGATCTCTCCAGTATGAGAACCAACCGTGAAGAGTGCCGGCTCAGTGGCCTGAGTCAGGTGGTAGGAGAGCCAGGCGTTGTGTCCAGAATCTGCATCCACGGCCACCACCTTGGTGACAAGATAATCTACCTCGGCCGAACGAGGCACCATCTCAAACAAGGCTGAGCCCTTGGCTTCTTGTGAAGGGGACAGGATACGAGGGCTGTTATCATTCCGATCGAGAACAAATACCCTGACGGTCACATTGCTGCTGAGAGGGGGAGAACCCCCATCTTGTGCCTTCACTTGCAGCTGGAACTCTCTGAATTGTTCATAGTCAAAGGATCTCTGGGCATAGATGGTGCCGGTCTCTGAATTAATAGAGATATAGGAGGAGATGGGAAGCTCCTCAATGTTGCTGTTGAGGATGGAGTATGTGATCCGTGAGTTCTGATCCATATCGGGATCAGAGGCTTTGATAGTGAAAATTGAGGCACCTGAAGGATTGTTTTCTGGCACGTAGATGTTGTAGGCTGGTTTCTGAAAAGTAGGGGCATTATCATTGATATCAGAAATCAATAGTGTGATAGATTTATGTGAGAAGAGAGGGGGAGTGCCATTGTCAGAGGCTGTGACTGAGATATTGTACTCTGGAGCTATTTCTCTGTCAAGTGGACTGTCTGTGAGGAGCTTGTAGTAATTGTTAGATGAGGGAAGAATTTTGAAGGGTAAATCATCTTGTAAATAGCAAGTGACCTTTCCATTATCTCCACTATCTTTGTCATTCAAATTGATCAGAGCTATTAAGGTACCAGGCAGAGAAGCTTCAGAGACTGGGCTAAACAAGGAAACCAGGGTTACCTCGGGGTAATTGTCATTCTCATCAATAACTCTTATTTCAACTTTGCAATGCGTCTCTAATCCACCTCCATCTTTTGCTGCAACTGTCAAAGTGTATTCTTTGGCTTTCTCAAAATCCAGTTGCCCTACAAGTAGGATTGAGCCATTCAGTGGATCTAGACTGAATTTCTTGTTGGCATTCAGTGGTATATTGCTAAAGTGATACCTGACTTGGGCGTATGAACCTTCATCATTATCAGAAGCTGTAACCTGGAGCACAAGCGATCCAACTGCAACACTCTCCCTCAAACTGACCTTGTACATCTCTTGAGTGAAAACAGGTGGGTTGTCATTGGCATCTGTGACATTAATCCATATCTGGGCAGTCCCTGTTTTTCTAGGTTCACCCCCATCCAACGCTGTGAGGATCAAGTGAAGTTTCTGTTCGGTCTCTCGATCTAATGGTTTCTGCAGCACTAAATCTGCAAATTTATTTCCATCATGAGTCTCCTTAACATGCAAAGTCAAATATTTATTAGGGCTCAGCTGGTAATTCTGTAGGGAATTCATCCCAATGTCAGGATCTTCAGCTTTCCCAAGGAGAAATCTGGTGCCTGGCAAAGTGGATTCCACAATCTCTAACTTGATATTAATTTTCAAAAAATGTGGGGTGTTGTCATTAATATCCTGAATTTCCACAGTTATATGGAAAACATTTAAAGGATTTTCAATCACCACCTCAAAATTAACAAGGCAGAGTGGAGTTGTGCCACATATTTCCTCTCGATCTATTCTGTCATTTACATAGAGGTTTCCATTTTCTGCATTGATACTGAAATACTGCATTTTATTCACAGAGACAGCATGCAGATTGCGCCTTCCTAGATCTCTGGCATTCAGTCCCAAATCCTTGGCAAGATTCCCCACAATCGAACCCTTTGCCATCTCCTCAGGAATGGAATAGTGTATCTGCTGCTCTGTGGCAGCCCAGCATGAGAAAGGCAAAAGTAAGAGAAGCAGTACTTGCCTTCTGAGTGCCTTGCCATCCTCTTTCTGCCTTCTGTCCATTCTGTTTTCTGATAAAATACTTTTTCAGCTTGTTTTGAACAGGTTTCTCAGCAGAACAAGCAACAAACCTCTTAGAGAGAATAATATTGCCTTTTCATAGCGTATTTAAACCAGTAGCGTTTCAGCTTCTCAGCTAGATTGTTCTTCCTTTGTGCTCTGCTGTTTCCATTATCTGTGCAGTTGCTTTGAGGTATCACAGTATAGGAAGAATGTGCGGATCTGCACCTAGACTGGCTAACAGTGACACTACGAGGTTTAGACAGAGAACTGCATGAGAAGCAGTCCCAGTTCCATTGAATAAATAGATATATTGATTTGGATTGCTTACCAACATAAAGCATAGTTTATTTTAAGTTAAATGAACAAGTCACCCCCTGAAGCATGACCTAGTAGTTTTATTCAATATTAATTGTACAAGTGTAGAAATCTTTTTAAAATTGTTTTTGGAGTCTCTTAACCTGTGTATTTTATCTTCTTTTTAAAATACCATTTCAATAGTGTCTGGCTGTGACAGTGTTTATAAATCTGTAATTTAAATGAATAAAACAAATGAACATGCCTCCTAGCTCTACTGCAGCTTTCCCATGTCCTTGCAGGTGTCACACATGGCACAAAGAAGCCATTCTGTGGCATATTGTGTTGTATGAATCTGAGATAGCTCAGTTAGTAGAGTATAAGACTCTTAATCTCAGGGTCATGGGTTTGAGCCCACATTGGGCAAAAAATATCCTGCATTGCAGGGTGTTGGAGTAGATGACTCTCACGGTCCCTTCCAACTCAACAATTATATGATTCTATGGATCATGGTTTGCTTGTTTCACAGAAGCCATGAGTGGTAAGACAGTAACAGGTCTAGAAGATATGTTGGCTTCACACAACAAGTCTTACTATGGCTTCCTTGTGCTGCACATAGTGCCCACAGTGGTGGGAGACATGTCTGTGAGTCAGCCATGATTTAAAACAAACTATGGCTTAGCATTATGTGCAAAGCAGCATACTATGTATATTTTAGGTCTGGATCAATGGGACACAAAACAGGTGACTGCCTAGGACAGCCATCTCCTCAACTGTCTTCTGAACAGATGAAACAAATAGCACAAGAAATTTGTCACCTTTAAACCTGGCAACGTTGACCTGCGTGCTCAGTATTGTATTAACATTCTTATTGTTGTTGTGTGATTTTTAATTCATATGAAAAATATATAACATAGGTGCCCATTCAACTAATGTTTTAGATGCAAATGATTGTGATTTCAGTCAAATCCATGCATGTGTATTTGTTGTTTTATATGAAAGCAATGAATCCTGCATCTAACCCTTGCATCAAAGTTATGAGATGGACTACAAATGCAATAAAGATAACAACTGAATAAAAGAATAAACAAGAACTGGAAGTTTAAACGTGTTTCCATTGTGAAATATGAAGATGACACAATTTCATTAGAAGCAGATCAAATGAAGATTAGAAATCACAGAATAGTGTGGTAAAATAAGGACAGTATGTTTTTCCTGTTTGTATGCAAGTTTCCTGCTCCTATGGAAGAACTACATATTGCTGTGTAGGGTGGTACATGCATTTCTGCCAGACTCTTTTTTCCATATAATGTCTCCCACCAACATTTCCTAGTTGTCTAAAGTAAAGCTTTGATACACATTGGCATTGTCTATAAAACTTCCAGAAACAAATTTGGATACTCTTTCTCATCTTTATGGTCACATTTTTCTCTTAGAACATCTCCCCTCCACTTATAGTAAGGGGCAGGGCAAATCGCATTACCCTGGTATCTCTCTAATTACAGAACTCTGATTTTATTCTGAATATCTTTTGGTCTCACGGCACTGAACGCCTAAATGTCCCTACATTGCATGGTCAGATGATACCGTAGTGCTTGTCATGTTTTCAAAGGGCTTATAGAGCACAGAGGTAAAGAAAGACAAAGCAACCATCTTGTGAAGAGTTGTAAGATAACAGCAGAGAAGCTGAACATGGCCCAACATTGTTACTGCTGTTATTGTTAATGCATAATTAGATGTCACAGGCTCCATCGAAAAGCAGCAGCCCCCCCCCCCAAATATATTGTTATGAGTTTGTGGGTGCCAGACTTCACTAAATTTCTGGACCCAACACATGTAAGGGGGGTGAGCTTCCTCATGAAGTAATCGCCTGGGAGATGAGCCATTAAGAGAGAAGAAAGGAAAAGTAATGGGCCATTAAGAAAGCAAAAGCTCTGAGCCAGACGACAATTGGATGGGCACCTCCCTTCCCTCAACTCAGATTTAGATGACAAAGCCAGAGTTTTAGAGTAGAGTTTAGGATTAGATTGGAATGAAACAAGGCAGGACTATTGAATGGGAGGCTGGTATGCATCTTCCCTACTACATCTACTTTTGATAGTCTTAAAAAGATTAAAAACCACCTCCTCAGTCAGTGTTCAAAATCTGGAAGGAAAGGGGCCCCTTAATGAATCACACTTCACCACTCCTTCACTCCCAGAAAAATTAGTCAGATAACACCCACGACCACAGAACTAAAACAGTACCAACAGAGGTAACAAACCTGAATGCAAAAACAGATGCTCAATAAAGAAGAGACGTCGTTAGGCGTAGCCAATGTATTGATAAATCGCCCAAGACAGGTTTGAGAGTCACAACCCAATGGTTCCTTCACCTGGTGGTACCGTATATATAGCACCTTCACTATATATACTGAGGCAGTTTGCAGCTCGTTCCTCACTCCACCTTTCAACATTAAAATGTATCACTATATCACAATGTCTGGTTGGTGATACATCACTATGGTATAGCCCAACCCTAGACATCGTATGACCTCCACATAAGTTTTGTACAAGCAAATCAGGCAGTAGGACTGAAGAAAGGCATAGATTAGATAGATCTCCAAGAACTATGAGACAGTAACAGTTATTGGGAATTTCTGCAGCTGTGAACCTTGAGTGCAAATAACACAAGAGGAGAGTTAAGAACATGAAACAAAGCCCACTCCAATAACCAGGTAGGATAAGGATCAGCAGGAGCTAAGGTGCTGCTCAGATCTGAAAGGGTTGCAGGGATGGTGTCAGCCAGATGGTGTCAGTCACAGTGGCTAAAACAGAGAGAGGTGGCTGCCAGTAGTCTTATCCTAAGAGGATTTATTTAAAATATGTCCTAAATTTAAATAAAGTATTTATTTGAAACAATAAAGTAATTGCTTCATTATGTATCTACCCCAAAACATCATATCTCTTTACATCTTTGTTATAAAAAGCATAAAAGGCTTTCTCTAGGTTTTGTCATGCAATAATAGAATACTGAATATCGAAAAAAGGGAACCAAAGTATTGACATTTATGTACTCACTTGACAGGTTGCTGCCTCCTCCTTAACAGTGTTAGAATCACCTATGAGTAATATAGGATCTGGCTTGTCAGGAGCCTGTTGTGGTGTCAGAGTATTGGTACAGCTTCCGATTGGGAAAAAAATCTGGCTTTTCCGAGAGCCTGAAGTCAGTGAAACCTCATGGCAATAAGACTGAAGAAATGCCCGGACTCCATCAATCCCCACAAACTGGGAGATGGGAGCACCATCAAAATGCACACTTCCATTGTCACACAACTGAGAATTTTTCCACCTGCGAAGTTTGAGTGCCAATAACACAAGGAGGAAGGCAAGGAACAAGCAGGAGACAAAAGCCACTGCAGTCACCAAATAGAAGGTGAGATCTGACTGTGGGTCTTCAGATACCGGGATGCTGCTCATATCAGTCAGCATGTCAGGGATACTGTCAGCCAAGACCACAGTAACAGTGACTGAAGCCGACATTGGAGGCTGCCCATTGTCCTTGACTAAAACCACCAGGCTTTGCTTGATAGTATCTTTCTCCAGAAAGAAGCGGGCCGTCCTGATCTCTCCCGTGTGGAGCCCCAGAGTGAAGAGCCCTGGCTCGGTGGCCTTGATCAGCTGGTAGGAGAGCCAGGCATTCTGGCCAGAGTCCGCATCCACAGCCACCACCTTAGTGACCAGGTAGCCTGGCTCAGAGGAGCGAGGGGCCAGCTCTATCCCCGTGGAGCCATCGGTGGGAGGGGAGGGGTACAGGATCTGGGGAGCATTGTCATTCTGGTCCAGGATGAAGAGAGTCACTGAGACGTTAGAGCTGAGTGGTGGAGAACCTCCATCCTGAGCCTTTACACAGAACCGAATGTCTTGAAACTCTTCATAATCAAAGGAGCTCAAGGCATAAACAACCCCAGTTTCAGAGTTAATGGAGAGGTATGAAGAGAGAGGGCGTGTGCTCATCTGATTTTCAGTGATGGAATATACTATTCTGGCATTTTCTTCCCAGTCTGGATCAATTGCTTTCAGGGAAAAGACTGATGCTCCTCTTGGATTATTTTCTAGGAGATAAGAGGTGTAGACTGACTGTAGAAAGACTGGGGGGTTGTCATTTGTGTCTAACAGCTGCACTGAAATAATTGCAGAGGTTGATAATGTTGGAGTCCCATTATCAGTTGTTGTAATAGTGATATCATAGGTCGCCACTTGTTCCCTGTCAAGGGCTCTGTCAGTCACTAAAGTGTAAAAATTGTCCATTGTTTTCTTTAGTTGGAAAGGAAGGCTATTGGGAATTGAGCACATAACCTCCCCATTGACTCCTGAATCTTTGTCTTGGACATTTAAAATGGCAATGACAGTTCCAGTTCGTGAATTCTCAGGAACAGAGTTGAGTTCAAAAGTTATTGTTATTTCAGGTGTGTTGTCATTCAAGTCTGTAACAAAGATTACAACCTTTGATCTGTCACTTAGACCGCCCCCATCCATGGCCTGCACCTCAAATTCATATAAGGATGATTCCTCATAATCAAGATTCCCAATAAGGATGATTTCACCTGTTGTGGAATTTAATAGAAACATTTGGGAGTCCCTTTTCGTGATTTTTTGGATAGAGTATTTTATGTCTCCATTGATTCCTTCATCCATATCAGTGGCTTGCACCGTAGAAAGTGTGGACCCCTTGGGAATATTCTCATTGACACTCACTTCATAAAGAGGTTGGCTGAAAACGGGTGCATTGTCATTTGCATCAAGAACAATGATGCGGATTTGTACTGTGCCAGACCTGATGGGATCACCTCCATCAGTAGCTGTGAGGAGTAGATCATAATCTGGTTGCTCTTCCCTGTCCAGAGGTTTTTCCAATACCAGCTCTGCATGCCCTGCCCCGTTTTCTCCCATTTGCAAATCCAGAGAAAAATGGCTACTGCCTGTGAGTTGGTAGCTCTGTATAGAATTTATGCCCAGATCTGGATCCTGAGCTTCAGGAAGAGGGAAGTGGGATCCAGGTGTAGACAATTCACTGATTTTTAGTTCCCATCCCTTCAGCAGAAAGAAGGGAGCATTATCATTTATATCCATGATTTCTACTTCAATGACATAAAGCTTTAAGTTGCTCTCAGCAATAACTTGAAACTTTAAGATGCACATTTCTGCCCTTCCACAGATTTTCTCTCTGTCTATTCTCTCAGAGGTTTGTAAATGGCCAGTATTGAAATTCAGTTCAAAATACTGAATCATACCTGTACTAGTTACAATGCGGAGTCCGTGGTCCAAAAGCTGCTTCCGATCTATCCCCAGGTCCTTTGCAATATTCCCCACAAACGAGCTTTTCTGCATTTCCTCTGGAATGGAGTAGTGGATCTGTCCAGAAATTGCCTTCCAAATATTCACCATTACAAGAAATTGTATGATTGTTTCTTGGTATCTCCAAGGTCTCTGTTTTTCTTCCATTTTGTTCCACGAAAAAGAATACTACTAGTTCTTGTTCAAATAGCTTTTATCTGTCCTTTTTTATTTTTTAAAGCAAAACCTGCATCGTTTTGTTCCCTGAACTGTCTGTTCCATTCCAGCCTGTCTGCAAGAATGGGCAAGCTGGATCGCTCCATGTGTTAGTCTGCTGGATTGGTGAACAGCGACACCCAGAGTCACAGTGAGAAAATGCAGGAGCTTCACACCAGAGTTGTAATCATTCTGCTTTTCATCATGATTTTTTTCCTGCTGCTTATGCAGAGGTTATTTGATTCAACATTACAGGACTATATTGCTGCTATTCAATTACCATTATTTTCCAGGACAAACAGCTCTGAGTGCAAGCTGTACAGCAATATAGTTATGATCCATATATATGAATGGTGATGTTGTTTTCTAAGGTTCAGGTGTCCTCAGATGCTGCCAACATTATAGCGGACTAACAAATTAGTATCTGTTCCTATATTAAAAAATGGGAGAAAATTATTTGCATTTTTTGGTGGGGGAAGGGGATTGCTGATTATCTTACACTTAGGGGGCCTAGGACTTTCTCTTTTTATTCTTGTTTTTGAACTTAAAACAACTCCACACTGGTCACAGTGGTGTGAGGTTCTCTACAGCTTCTCAGCGGCTGCACTTTTTGGGAGTGATGGAAGTGCAGCTGATGGGATGTGGCAAAGAGAGCCTTGCACTACTGCTAGCAGTGTGTAGATATTTTTTTAAAAAAAGTGAAAAAGCAAGAAAAAAGGGGGGTGGGAACCTTCAACGACCTCATAAAGTTAAGTAAGGTAATTGAAAACTCCTCTAAACACATTGGTGGAATTTCCATTCCCAATATCCTTAACAAGAGCATTTTTTCTTTTTGGGGGGTGGGGGCGTTGCAGTAATTAAAAGTGGTGAGCAATTAAATAAAAAGCTTCATAAAATTAAGTCTTTGTTTGGCACTATATATATATGTCTTCAATGATTTGTGCCTTCTCGTGCCTTTCTCTTCTGTCACAGCTCACCTATTCTCTGAAGATGAGGGCATCCAGAGGAGAACCTCAAAAGCAGATGTCAATACTCAGGTAGGATCATATAGGATTCCTCTAGACTCCTTTCTCTCTCCAACTTGCACTTGTTTCTCGGACACCTCTGCATTCCCATTTGGTGCCCCAGGTTCTTAAGTCTTCACACTGAAGTGTCTTTATTATTTTCAGAGAAGTGGAATTGTTGTGTCTTATTACTGACAGCTGATATTCATTAACAGATTTAAGTTGTCTCTCTTCAACCAAGAAAGTAAATTTGCTTCTAAACTGAAAGGCAGGAGAGTCCATCATGCCTTGTCGGCCTCCTTTAGGCAGCTCCACTTCAACTTGGATCTTTGGTTTGGTCCTAAGGCTGATCCATTTGCTGCCCATTTGTGGACCTGAAGAGGCTGCTCTTGCCATTGGTTGTCACAGGCCATTAAACATCTGGTATCAAGACCTCCTCCCCTCAGGGCCCACGGTTCCTCCAATTCCTTAGTGAGTGTCTCCAGTAAGCTTTCTTTCATGGAACACTTCAGTTTCTTCCCTCCCTTATCCTGTAGTTGCACATTACAACTTGCTATAATCAGTTATAATCAGCTCCAACTACCGCACAATTGCCCTCATTTCACACGCTAGCAAGGTTATGCTTAAAATTCTACAAGGCAGGCTTAGGCAGTATGTGGACCGAGAACTCCCAGAAGTGCAAGCTGGATTTCGAAGGGGCAGAGGAACCAGAGACCAAATAGCAAACATGCGCTGGATTATGGAGAAAGCTAGAGAGTTCCAGAAAAACGTCTACTTCTGCTTCATTGACTATGCAAAAGCCTTTGACTGTGTCGACCACAGCAAACTATGGCAAGTTCTTAAAGAAATGGGAGTGCCTGATCACCTCATCTGTCTCCTGAGAAATCTCTATGTGGGACAAGAAGCTACAGTTAGAACTGGATATGGAACAACTGATTGGTTCAAAATTGGGAAAGGAGTACGACAAGGTTGTATATTGTCTCCCTGCTTATTTAACTTATATGCAGAATTCATCATGCGAAAGGCTGGACTAGACGAATCCCAAGCCGGAATTAAGATTGCCGGAAGAAATATCAACAACCTCAGATATGCAGATGACACAACCTTGATGGCAGAAAGCGAGGAGGAATTAAAGAACCTTTTAATGAGGGTGAAAGAGGAGAGCTCAAAATATGGTCTGGAGCTCAACATCAAAAAAACCAAGATCATGGCCACTGGTCCCATCACCTCCTGGCAAATAGAAGGGGAAGAAATGGAGGCAGTGAGAGATTTTACTTTCTTGGGCTCCTTGATCACTGCAGATGGTGACAGCAGTCACGAAATTAAAAGACGCCTGCTTCTTGGGAGAAAAGCAATGACAAACCTAGACAGCATCTTAAAAAGCAGAGACATCACCTTGCCGACAAAGGTCCGTATAGTTAAAGCTATGGTTTTCCCAGTAGTGATGTATGGAAGTGAGAGCTGGACCATAAAGAAGGCTGATCGCCGAAGAATTGATGCTTTTGAATTATGGTGCTGGAGGAGACTCTTGAGAGTCCCATGGACTGCAAGAAGATCAAACCTCTCCATTCTGAAGGAAATCAACCCTGGGTGCTCACTGGAAGGACAGATCGTGAAGTTGAGGCTCCAATACTTTGGCCACCTCATGAGAAGAGAAGACTCCCTGGAAAAGACCCTGATGTTGGGAAAGATTGAGGGCACAAGGAGAAGGGGACGACAGAGGACGAGATGGTTGGACAGTGTTCTCGAAGCTACGAACATGAGTTTGACCAAACTGTGGGAGGCAGTGCAAGACAGGAGTGCCTGGCGTGCTATGGTCCATGGGGTCACGAAGAGTCGGACACGACTAAACGACTAAACAACAACAACAACATAATCAGTTACAGCTAGGTAGCCGTGTTGGTCTGATGTAGTCAAAACAAAAAAAAAAAAAAAAAATCCTTCCAGTAGCACCTTAGAGACCAACTAAGTTTGTCATAGGTATGAGCTTTCGTGTGCATGCACACTTCTTCAGATACCAGAAGTTTGCATGCACACGGAAGCTCATACCTATGACAAATTTAGTTGGTCTCTAAGGTGCTACTGGAAGGATTTTTTTTAAATTTTTTGTTTCGCTATAATCAGTTCAGGATACCAAACTACCAAACCGCATGTGTAAAATTTTCAGAGACACCGTTGATAGAATCTTTCGAGGAGTTGGAGATGGCGTTTATAAGTGGTCCATTTTTCACAAGCATATAGTAAGGTTGGTAGTACAATAGCTTTGTAAACAAGCATTTTGATTTCCCTGAGAATGTCCCGGTCCTCAAACACTCTGCACTTCAATCGGGAGAAAGTCGCACTCGCAGAGATCAGGCGATGCTGGATTTCAGCATCAACGTTGGCCCTTGTGGAAAGGTAACTGCCTAGGTAGGAGAAGTGATCAATGTTTTCCAACATTACACCACTGAATTGGATTTGTGGCACTGCAGAGGGGTTATTTTGTACTTGTTGGTGCAGCACTTTGGTTTTTTCTACTCAAAAGATTCCATCAACGGTGTCTCCGAAAATTTTTACACATCAATTGGGAAGATAGGTGAACTAATATCAGTGTACTGGAAGAAGCAAAGATCACCAGTGTTGAAGCAATGATTCTTCAACAGCAACTTCGTTGGACTGGTCATGTTGTGCGGATGCCTGATGATCGTCTTCCAAAACAACTACTCTATTCCGAACTGAAAAATGGAAAGCGTAATGCTGTTGGTCAACAAAAGAGGTTTAAAGACTTTCTCAAGCCAAATCTTTAAAAATGTAGTATAAACACTGACAACTGGGAAACACTGCCTGCGAGCGCTCCAGTTGGAGAACAGCCTTTACCAAAGGTGTCATGGGCTTTCAAGAAACTCGATCTCAGGATGCAAGGCAGAAACGTGCTAAGAGGAAGGCACGCTTGGCAAATCCACACCGTGATCAACTCCCGCCTGGAAACCACTGTGGAAGGACGTGTGGATCCAGAATTGGCCTCCACAGTCACTTATGAACCCGTTGTTAAAACCGTGTTTATGGAAGACAATCTTACTGGGCTACGAGTGATCGCCAAAGAAGAAGACCAAACCGCACCTAATTGAAGCATCTGCCCCACAGTTAAGGCAGTGCCATGCAGGTAACAATATCCTTCCACTACGATCCATCTGATCAAACGATTACGTACCTTCCAACATTTCTCTGATGAAAATAGGGATGTGCCTCCTGGCCACCCAAAAGACTTACCAGCTAATCCTAGGTGGATGGACTCTGACGGGACAGGGAGGAAGTTGGTCCAACAGCCTACTTCAGCCAGATCCAAAGAAGGCTTCCCTACAAGACTTCCCTTGGGCCTAGTCTAAATGGCACCATCTTCATTTACATGTGGGCAAAGGTGCCCTTCCCTTCAGCAAGAGGGGAAATTCAACAGGACTTGCTCCTAGGTAAGTGTGAATAATCTTTCATTTCTTTAGGGTGCTTCTCAAAGCCACATTCCAAAAAAAAACTGAAGTTGGCTGAGCATTTTCTTGAGCTTTAAGTTTGACTTCCTCAGAGTGGCTGTTGAGAGGCCCAAACTCCAAACGGTGTAACAGCGGATCTCAAGCATGAAGTTAAAAACATATAATCATCTAGTTATTTAAGTTATTATGGGGGAAAAGGTGTTGGTACTCACCATGAAGTTGTTACAATAAGTGCCACACTTTTAACACTTGACAATAAAAAGGTGCTGGTACTGCGTATACATGAGTATCCCCAGAAAAAAAAGCACTGCCTTTATATAAAAAATTATCATCATTGGGCATGCATCCTGGCTACAATTCTAAGAGCAGCTTTTAGTGTTTCCAAAGGCACATCCAACGGAAAGTTTGACCTTTTTTTAGCTGAACACAGTCATTCCAGCCCATGCCTACCCCACTCCTTGCTCATGCCATATCATAAACTGTTTATGATACTCCTATCAGTTTTTTTTTAAAAAAGAAAGCTTGTCATGTGAGTGACGGGGTGCATAAGAAACACAAATCCAAACCTCCTTTCGACGGGCAGAACTACCCATGCTCTTACCAAATAAATTAAAGTATATAGAGTAGAGTGCATTAGTCCCATTCACAATCCACAGAACAAAAAATCAAATTATACATATCAAAAGGAAGACATCAAAAATGTCAAGACTTGCATAAATGCCACGGGTTAGATTCATTCTGTCTTACACTGCAGAATCAATTCACAATACATAACACATACAAATGTGTCTACTTCAGAATTGTGTTAAATTCTGTCCTCCAGTTTGATGGGACAATGAAAGTTAATTGTCCATCTTTCCTATTTCAAATTAGGTTTTGTTTTCAACTTTACAAGCATATTGCTTATGTAAAATGCAATCCTTTTATTTGATTTTGGCACCTGTCATACCTTTTGTTTGTAAAGTGTCATACACATGTTTTATATTTATTCTTATTTTGCAGGATTTATATACCACTTAATCGTGAAAATTTCTAAGCAGTTTACAAAAACATAGATAGCACTATATAAAAAATAGTAGATAATTTATATTTGCTATAAATACAGTTGGCCTGAAATTTCTTCATTTTAAAGAAATAGTTTCACCACAGTTTCCCCCCCCCTCATTCCTCAAGCTCTGACTTAGAAGTTATTGAGAGACTGACTGCTGCCTGACTTTAAAACTGCTCACAATACCAACTGCACCATAGTATATTAAATCACAGCATATGACAATCTTATGCTCCCCTGGGAGGGAAGTTGAGAAGCTTTAGGATTCTGTGAAACTTTCTGGGCTGGCAGAGAGGGAGGTCCACTGCCATAGATCCCCTTGTGCAGTTGGAGACCTGCCAGAGATTCTCTGTGCACAGTGTAGGACAAAATAATCATTCCTACATGTTCTGTGTGGCAGGGCCCAGAATGATGGTTAAAAATTGAATTATTTCTATTGGAATTCATATGAACATTTGTCCCACTTTCAGCAGATATTAAATATAAAAAGGATATGTAAAAACTATATTTTCTAAATAAAGAATATTTATTCTGTTATGTGGTAATCTCCCACCTTTACTTCTCCTAAATATATGAGCCATAAAAGGCTACTCAAACACAGTAGAGGAAACCAACAGACATGTATAGAAAAACACTACAAAGAAACAACCACTGGTGTATGAGACTCTTTAAGTCATACTGTGCTTTGACTGCCTCTGTGATGCTTGCTTGAAATATAGTATTTTTAAGCTCGCAATAACAGCATATAAATTCAATCAAATAAACATATTGGATAAGTCAGCTTACTATACAGTGCAGAAAAAAGAACTCACCATGTCAGTATTCTGCTTTTCAGAATTTAAATTGCCTCCACTGACCATCAAAGAAATGTCAGAGTTGCCATTGCAAAGGATGTTCTCTGCTATTTGGACAGTGGGCTGCAGGAATGTCAACTCATTCCTCCTGGATTCAGAGGACAGACAGACCTGGTACGAATAAGGCAAAGTTCCGTCCTCATAATTTGGTGGGAATATAGCACCAGCCTTTGAATGGGGGTCAGGAATAAAGCACTGAAGGAAAGTGGGGTTCCTTGACCTTCGAAGCTTCATCAGAATGGTCAGAATCACCGTCACCAGAAACAGAAAGGACACCAGGGTCAAGGCCAATACCAAATAAAACTGCAGATCAGACTGATACTCTGAGTCATTTGGTTGGGAGTTCATTTCCGGAAGAGCCTCCTGGAAGTTCTCAGCAAACACCAAGCTCAAAGTTGTGGTGGCTGAGAGAGGAGGATGCCCATTGTCCTTCACCAGGATGACCAGCCTCTGCTTCACTGCATCTCTCTCAAGTAATGCTCGGACTGTTTGCACCTCTCCTGTGTGGGAGCCAATGCTGAAGAGTGAGGGCTCTGTGGCCTGCAGGAGATGGAAGGAGAGCCAGGCATTGTGTCCTGAATCAGAGTCCACGGCCACTACCTTCGTCACCAGATAACCCGACTCAGCTGACCGAGGCACCATCTCAAAGAAGGGTGAGCCCTCTGTTGATTGTGAAGGGTACAGGATCTGCGGCGTGTTATCATTTCGATCCAAAACACATACTGTAACTGTGGCACTGGTATAGAGTGGTGGAGAACCTCCATCTTGGGCCTTCACTTGAATCTGAAACTCCCTGAATTGCTCATAGTCAAAGGAGCGTTGGGCATAGATGATCCCAGTCTCAGAGTTAATGGAGACATAGGAGGAGAGAGGCAAGTCCTTGATGTTGCTGTTAAGGATGGAGTAAGTGATTCGGGCATTGCGATCCAGATCTGGGTCAGAGGCCTTGACGTGGAAGATTGAAGTTCCAGATGGATTGTTCTCTGGAACGTAGGCAGTATAGGAAGATTTTTCAAAGGCTGGCGGATTATCATTGATATCTGAGATCTTTATTGATATGGTTTTGTGTGTGGAGAGTGGAGGTGTGCCTTTGTCTGTGGCTATGATTGTAATATTATACTCTGGAGTCCTTTCTCTGTCAAGGGCACCATCTATGAGGAGCTTGAAGTAATTATCTGAAGATGAGACTATCAGGAAAGGTACAAGCTCCTTCAGGTGACAGGTGACTTCTCCATTATCCCCAGAATCCCTGTCCTGAACTTTAATGAGAGCAATCACAGCTCCAGATGTTACATCTTCAGGAACTGGGCTGGACACAGATGTAAGGATCACATCTGGAGCATTGTCATTCTCATCAAGAACCTCAATCTCCACATTACAATGTGCCGCCAATCCTCCTCCATCACTTGCCTGAATTTTCATCACATAATATTGACTCTCTTCAAAATCAACACTTTCTATGAGTGTAAGTGTTCCGTCTCTGGGATCCAGATGAAACTTCTGTTTGGCTGTTTTTGGGATGTCACTGAAAGTATAAGTGATCTCAGCATTTGACCCTTCATCACTGTCAGATGCTTTGACTTGGAGCACAAAGGTTCCTTTGGGTGCACTCTCCTTCAGGCTCACTTTATAGGTTGTCTGGGTGAAAACAGGGGCATTGTCATTAATATCAATAACTGTTACCACTATTTTGGCTGTTCCAGTTTTTGGAGGTTCTCCACCATCCATGGCTGTAAGGACCATGTGGTGTGTGTGTTCCTTTTCCCTGTCCAGCTGTTTCTGCAATATTAGTTCTGCATATTTGCTGCCATCATTGCCGTTTTGGATTTCCAACTTGAAATATGGAGTTGAGCTCAGTTGATAATTCTGGATGGAGTTTATTCCAATATCATCATCTTCAGCATTTGCAAGAGCAAATCGAGTTCCTGGCAGAGTAGACTCACTCCATTTAAGCTCAATATTTTCATTCTGGAAATGTGGGGCATTATCATTAATGTCCTGGATAAGAATATTTATGTGGAAAATATTCAAAGGATTGTGTGCCACAACTTCTAATTTGAGGACACAAGTAGATGATTTACCACAAATCTCTTCCCGGTCTATCCTCTCATTCACATACAGGTTGCCATTTTGTACATTCAAATCAAAGAACTGCTTTTCTGAAGAAATACCAAGCTTGCGCTTTGACAGCTCTCTGATATCCAACCCCAGATCTTTAGCAAGGTTCCCCACAAAGGAGCCCTGCTCTGCTTCCTCTGGAACTGAATACTGAACATGCTCAGACACTACCTGGCAGCAGAACACAGACCAGAATATGAACAGAAACAGTACTTGCCTCTTGGTGATGTCCCTTGTTCCCTCTGCCTGCTTTATTTCCATCACATCCATTGCATTTCCTGATTTCTCCTCCTCTTTCAGTTCAGTTATGAAGACTCCCAGTACACTTATTTGAGATAACAGAAATATTGTTCTTTTGAGCTGATCTTTGGGAAACAGAGATCTTTCCTTTCTTGAGCAGCTTTTAAAATAAAAGCTTTTCCTTTCTCCTCCGCTGATGTGTTAAGAGAGAGAGATTGCTCCAAGAGTTTCAGAAATGCTGAGCCATGGCTGCTCCCATGTTGTCCAACAGTGACACTCTGAGTCCACATGGGGAACTGTTTTTGCCATTTCAATAATGGTACATAGTATATAATTTGTAATGTAGAGAACTGCTTTTAATTTAACCCTTTACCATTGTTTCCAGTTGTATACCCCCCCCCAATGGATTATTGATCAGACCTTATAGTTGTTCACTCCATTCTGTATGCAGGTCAGTGAGACTAGGGTTCCAAATTTCGTTCTTCCATGTTTAATGTGCATTTACAAAATCTAAGTGAATTTTTAATATGTATTCCTGTCAGAGGTTCAGCTTGTGATAATTTAGGTTGACCCACACAGTGATGTGTTTTCAGCCAGTACATTTAAACAAAATATATTTGTGAATAGGAAAATAGGGATGGCACTTATACTAGTTCATATTTATTTTCCATTTAGCCCCGTATTGTTTACTTTCTCTACTACTGATTAGAGAGGTGCTAAGGCAACTTCCAGTGTAATATTTTAGAATATAGTTATATTTTGTTAAATCATGTGCTACTTTGCAATGCCTTGGGCTTGAAGAAGAAATCGATGCTGCATTTGTTTTGCAATATATTTTTATATGATGCTCAATGTGATCATCCAGTAATCTCCTGTCAAGAAGAGATGATACGTTTTTGCTACAATTTGAGGGCAGTAGGTTTGGGTGAGGAATATTTATTTCTAAATTGGAAAGGTTTCCATAGGTAGACAAATGGTAATACCCAGTTGGTTCAATTCAAAAGCCATTCTTACTTTCTTTTTTCAGCTTTCCTGGAAATCCCCAACCCGAACAACTCAAGAGTTTTTTGAGAACATAAAAAGTATGCATTAGGAAAGTGCAGACCTGTCAGTTTCAGTTCTCTCTGTTTCTCAGTTTTCCAATCTTAAATTCAGTTCTTGTCATCTCTTCAGCAATTTGTGGTTTAAAAAGAAGTATTGTAAACTGATGAATATTAGGCAGGATACTATTTCCCAGGGAAAGCTCAAGAGTTGGTGGATGGTCTATTGTAGGATATCTGCTCAAGGTGGGATGGTAAGTCTCCTCACAGCCAGACCCCTGCCAGGCAGAGCCCGGCCACATCAATTATACCACTGTGTATTCACTTCTGTCCTCATGGAACACCTGTCATCCCTGTCGGGTCAGCCAGGGGCAAGAACAATCCCCAGGCATAATGCAGGAACAAATCCAGCCCGTCTCTCACCATTCAGCGTTCAGCTCTAGGGAGTTCCGACAGCCCTTTCCCAACGATTTATTACGACCCATGTCTTGGAGACACTGAGTACATATTCAGAGTTCAGCAGAGATAAAACGCAGGTGGAGCCAGGCTGAGGTTGTGTACTAAAAGCTACTTTATTAAGGCAGAACAAAAGAAAACATGTCTCCTCTCGCTGAGAGAAGTCCGAAGAAAAAATACAACAAACGGAAACAGAATACAGCAAACAGCCACTCCCGTAATTCCAACAATCTTTGCTGGAATGCATAACACAGGTATGTGACCTGCACAGTGAGAGGAATAGAAACCTAACAATCCTATGATGATTGCTGTTCTACAGTGCATTTTCTAGTTCTCCTCATACAAACAATCAGCAACACAGAGTAGGAGAAGGTGCTGATTTCCCTCCTATATCATATACAAGAAGGGACACACGAGACAAGTATTTTGTGTATGGTTCCTTCTTTAAGGAAATGTCATCCTTTTTCAGAAGTCAAGAATTCTGCAAATAAGCCCATGACATGCATATTCCTCACAATGGAGGATTTGCAACACACTTTTCCTTAGGTTCATATTTGAAAGGATGGGACAAAATCTTTTCATTGGAACTTTCATCACCAGCATAGATGAAGTGCCCCTAAGATACCTAAGATGAATGTTGGCTAAATTCATTGCCCTCTGCAACAATTAATTGCTGCTGCTCTCTGCTGTCACACTATATATTATGAAAGGTAAGGATTTACTTTTGAACATGCTTCCTGTTCTGTATGGAAAGAGCCAACAAAGTTTCCCTTATGACCAGGTCTAAAATATGCTGCACTATTTATAAAACAAGTTATGCTTAATAACTATTAAGAGTACAATATGTTACATTATCAGCAATGTGCCTTGTATCCATAGCACAAAGATCTCTATGTGTGTGCATCATCCTTTTAAATATATATATATATTGTAACAGAAAAAAATATTGGAAGTCCAAAACAAATAGATGTGCATTTTATTAATGTGATCAAGAGGATTTGCCACTTGTATGTACAATAATGAAGAGCAACATTCTTTTTTTGTCTGGTGTTCAAATAATCCCTAAATAATTCCCACTTGCTCTTAAACGTCAAACAATTTTGTGGGAATCCAAGCATCCTCCTAGCATACTTTTCATTGTCCAATTCACACATTAGTAGAACTACAGGATAGTCCTTCTAGGACATTGTCAGAAATGGTCACCCAAACAACTCCCCCAAATTTCAGCAAGTTAACATTCACTGTTTTCCTTACGGGAACGAAAAAAACCCCAGATGCCTCATAAAATGTCCCCCAAATGCATCAATTCTTGCCATTGTAGTGTGTTTACTACATGACAGCATATTTTAATAGAAAAATATAAGCAATATATCACCAAAGAGCACTGGAATCAAACCAACTTACAGTCACATGACAAAGGAATAAATAAACTTTCAGTCACATTTCCATTGATAGCAGTGTGGAACTACCTAGAAGAAGACACCTTCGGCTGAAGCTGTTTTCATTCATATTACAGGGAGAAGACAACACACGGCACCTTCTCTGGGGTTCAAAATTCTACCCCTACCTTACACTGGAAATCTCATTAAAGTAGAAAATACAAGCCCCCCCCCTAAGAAAAAATCCCAATTTGGGGGTTGCTGCTGTATTTCAGTAGCGGGTGGAGGTTGCAAATTACAAGGAGCGTTATGCAACCAACCTTACAATACAATTGCTTGTAAATTTCTTCCCAGAGTCCCCTCACCATTGAAACTCCCCATTTTATCATGCTAAAATATACCAACAGCCAAAATATCTCAGCCAATACAAGAGTTAAGTAAATTCATTATTACTCTTTTAAAAAGAAGTCTTGTAGCAATGAGAATCTCAGTATCAGCTTACTGGTGGGCAGTTGGGTATGTAGTGGAAAGAGGTTATAGGTTGAAAGATAGGAATGTGCACTTACTTGTCATAGGATACTTGGCCCTGGTTTTCATGGAGACAGCATAACTACAACTTACCAGTAGCAAGGCAGGTGAGGGCTCACATTTATATACTTATTTATTGATACAGGGTTTTTAAACCACCCACTATTTGGAAGTGTCATAAAAATATGAAATAAAAGCCAAATACAACATACTAAGTTAAAACAATGAAGAATGCATAAATCAATCTCACAGGAAATCACATGCTTGTTCAAAGTGTGTGTGTGGGGGGGAGGAATATACTTTATATTCCTGCATATAAGACTACTTTTTAACCCAGGAAAATCTTCTCAAAAGTCGGGGGTCGTCCTATACACCAGGTCATATTTCTTATACGGCGAGTATATCCCAAACTCTATATTTTAACTGGAAAAGTTGGGGGTCGTCTTAAACGCCCAGTCATCTTATACTAGCATAATAGTTATCAGTCTAGCCTTCTCCCAATCTCCCATACATGATAGTTTTCAATATATAGGGAACTATGTTTTTTATAGATATGCACAAGGTTTTGTGAACCTCCACCAGCAGTCCAAGGTAAGAGACAAAGATAAAACATCTGATGCATCAAGATGAAGATTTGCTGAAATAAGATCCTTCACAGAAGGATCAGATACCTAGTGATGACTAAAAAAAGAGGGAGCTGAAAGGAATAAAAAGAAGACTGACATAGTTCTGAATATAATGAGAAAGCAGAGGCAGACAGGAAATATATGCTGATATTAACAAAACAAAAAATCATGTTAATCTAAAATTGTTTGCTCACCTGGACTATGATTAAGCCTTCATTGTTCAAGTTTAAATCTTCACCAGGTAGGATAGGATCATTTGCTTCACAAGCTTCTTTATTGCTCAGAGTATTGGAATAATTTGCCTTTCTAGAGTCTGTAGTAAGAGAAACTTCCTGGCAGTAGGAGTGCAGAAATGCTCGGACTCCGTCAATCCCCACAAACTGTGAAATGGGAGCCCCACTGAAATTCACACTCCCCGATTCAAGCAGCTGAGAATTTCTCCACCTGTGCAACTTGATGGCCACTAACACAAGGAGGAAAGTGAAGAACAAGCAGGAGACAAAAGCCACTGCAAGGACCAGGTAGAAGGTGAGGTCCGACGGAGGCTCTACAGGAGCTGAGATGCTGCTCAGGTCTGAGAGGATTGCAGGGATGGTGTCAGCCAGCACCACAGTCAGAGTGGCTGAAGCAGAGAGAGGTGGCTGCCCATTGTCCTTGACTAAAACCACCAGGCTTTGCTTGAGGGCATCTTTCTCCAGAAAGAAACGGGCCGTCCTGATCTCTCCCGTGTGGAGCCCCAGAGTGAAGAGCCCTGGCTCAGTGGCCTTCATCAGCTGGTAGGAGAGCCAGGCATTCTGGCCAGAGTCTGCATCCACGGCCACCACCTTAGTGACCAGGTAGCCTGGCTCAGAGGAGCGAGGAGCCAGCTCTATCCCCGTGGAGCCATCGGTGGGAGCGGAGGGGTACAGGATCTGGGGAGCATTGTCATTCTGGTCCAGGATGAAGAGAGTCACTGAGACGTTGGAGCTGAGTGGTGGAGAACCTCCATCCTGAGCCTTTACACGGAACCGAATGTCTTGAAACTCTTCATAATCAAAGGAGGTCAGAGCATATATAACCCCCGTCTCAGAGTTAATGGAGAGGTAGGAGGAGAGGCGGGAGTCACTTCTTTCGTCATCAGTGATGGAATATGTTATTCTGGCATTTTCTTCCCAGTCAAGGTCATTTGCTCTTAAGGAAGAGACCATTGCTCCTCTTTGGTTATTCTCCACAAAATAGAAAGTATAGTCTGTTTTTTCAAAGAGGGGTGGGTTGTCATTTGTGTCTAAAACATGAAGTGTGATAACTGTGACTGTAGAAAGAGGGGGGACTCCATGGTCAGTAACTGTCACAGTAATATTGAAGACTGACACCTGTTCTCTGTCAAGGACACCATCAGTCACCAAACTGTAAAAGTTATCCATGGACTTCTTTAGCTGGAAAGGGAGGTTGCTAGGGATTGAACATGTGATTTCCCCATTGATTCCTGAATCTCGGTCTTGGACATTTAAAATGGCAATTACCGTTTGGGATGGTGAACTTTCAGGTATGGTGTTGCTGGCAAAGGTAACTGATAATTCAGGTGCATTGTCATTCAGATCCATAACAGATATCACAACTTTTGAGCTGTCACTCAGGCCTCCTCCATCTTTTGCTTGTATCTCAAATGCATATAAAGATGATTCCTCATAATCAAGATTCCCAATAAGGATGATATCACCTGTTGTGGAATTTAACAGAAACATTTGGGAGTCTCGCTTTGTAATTTGTTGGAAAGAGTATTTAACGTCTCCATTGGTACCTTCATCCATATCAGTTGCTCTCACTGTCAAAATTGTGGACCACTTGGGAATATTCTCACTGACACTCACTTCATAGAGAGGTTGGCTGAAAACTGGTGAATTGTCATTTGCATCAATAACAACGATGTGTATTTGTAATGTGCCAGATCTGATGGGATCACCTCCATCAGTAGCTGTGAGGAGCAGATCGTAAGCTGATTGTTCCTCTCTGTCCAGTGACTTTTCCAACACAAGTTCAGCAAGTCTGACCCCATTTTCTTCTGTTTGCACATGCAAAGCAAAATGGCTACTGCCTGTGAGTTGGTAGCTCTGCACTGAATTTATCCCCCAATCTGGGTCTTGAGCTTTGGGAAGAGGGATCTGGAATCCAGGTATAGATGCCTCACTGATTTTCAGCTCCTGTTCCCCTAGAGGGAAGTGGGGAGCATTATCATTTATATCTGTAATTTCCACTTCGATCCCATAAAGCTTTAGTTTGCTTTCAATAAGAACCTGAAACTTCAAAATACATTTCTCTGCCTCTCTGCAGATTTCCTCTCTATCTATTCTCTCAGATATCTGCAAATGGCCATTGTTGGCATTCAAAGAAAAGTACTGAATCATACCTACAGGGGAAACAATGCGAAGTCCATGGTCTGGGAGCTGCTTGCCATCCATTCCCAGGTCCTTTGCAACATTCCCCACGGAAGAGCCTTTGTGCATCTCTTCTGGAATGGAGTAGTGGATCTGCCCAGAAACTGCCTTCCAAGAAAACATCATGAAAAGGCACTGGAAGATTCCTTTTCTGCAGTTCCACAGCCTCTGAATTCCTTCCATCCTTGCAGCAGGTTAAAGGCCCTTAGATTCTGGTTCAAATGATGCTGTATCCAACTCTTTTCTAAGGAAAATGCACTTTCATTTCTTCTTTACACTGACAAGCAGCTTGTTCCTTCAGATATTTTGTGCTTGTGTTTAATGGAACAGCAACTTCAGTTGGGCAGGATTTCTCATTTCTCCTCCGTTCTGGTGAACAGTGACACCCAGAGGCTCAAGCCCAAAGTGCAAAAACTTCACTTTTGAAAATTAAATAAACACCATTTCACTGTACTGTACTACTGCTATTATATGCAGATATAGCTAGGATAACGCGGTATATTTGTCCATGTTCTTTATCCTCCCCCCTTAGAATTTACCCACTAGGGATAAATAAGTGTGACAACTTTTGTTGCTGTAAACAAATCGAAAAGGAACAGGAAAGAGAAGTATGTTTAGGGTTCCTGCCCTACCCCATTATTGGAAACTCTGGAATAAATATTATCAATCTTTCTCAGCAATGTTTTCTGCTGGCTTTTCTAAGGGGATATTCCATAGATATTTTCCTTGATGGAGAAACGACACTAGTAAATCACCAGTACATCCTTATTACCTCCGGTACGTCACTCCTCTCACTTCCTATTGTTAATTCACATCTCTAGGCTGTTCATCTTCAAACTGAATTTTTCTTTTTAGATACAGGTTACATAAGCCCTATTTGGGCATACACTGTCCATACATGAGCAAACACCTAAGGAGAAATATGGAGTGCTTCTTAGTCCTTTCCTGTCCAGCATTTCATCTGTACACAATCTAGATCCCTCCATGTATTTGAGGATAAAGGTCTGAGGTGGAAACCTTACTCTACTTGTAGGGGCCACAAACATGATTTAGAACTCTGAACAATCATGTTTAATTTGCTTACACTTGAGGAGATTGTTCAAATAGTGCTGTAGTGGGAAGGAGATGCATATCGGGAATGCTCCAGTTCAAATCTAACTTCAACCATGAGCTCATTAGTTCTCTTAGGCAAGACTCCCTCCCTCCCTCCCTCCCTGGTTGATGTCACACAACAGTTTCCTCCATTTCCCTGATGTTTCCGTAACTATTAATTTCTGCATTATATTCAGGTTTTCACATGGCATGAAAGCCACTTCATTTTCATGTTATTTGATTGCAGAAAAAAATCCATTTCCTGCTTCCTTAAACTAGAAAATTGCAGGAGTAAAGTGATGAAATTTGGGGCTGTATACATGGGGGAATGAATACATGCACACCTATGGGTGGCAATGTTGTCCAATGGTGTTCATTGTTGCGTCACACCATGCACACTGGTGTGAATGAATTTTTTAAAAAAATATTTTTTATTAAAGATTTCTTGAATTACAAAGGTGTGTGCAGTGTCACTCATATTTAAACATGTATCATTTTTGCAAATCAGTTTCATTTGTTAAGACACTAAGAAGAAAGAGGGAAAACGAGGTAGATAGGGGATGGGAGGGTGGATGGGGGTGAGAATAGGTGACGATGTTTCTGTTTTGCTTAATATATGTAGGGCTTGATGTCAGCTTTGTTTGTGTTGGTATTCCTTTATTCGCTTGTGTTCTTTTAATGGTGAGAGTGATTGGGGTTGGCCAAGGGTATGGTTGTTCATTTGTGATTGGCTGTGATGGTCTTTGTTTTCATGTGTGAGTGGGATGGGTGGGTATTTTTGGGTCAGGTTAGCCATACTGATTTGTATGCTGGTGGTAAATTTTTGTCATTATCTTGTTGGGCTGTGTGTGTGATAAACCATACTGGGGTGAAGGCATCCTCTTCTATTTGTCCCCGTGCCAGTTTCAGCTTGTTGGTTAGTTTTTCTAGTAAGGCTATTACCCATACTACTTTGTACCATTGGTCCATGCTTACTCCTGACAGGTCTCTCCAATATCTGGTTATGACATTTCTGGCTGCTGAAAGTAGGTAGGTTATGAGGTCTTTTTGGTCTAAATGGGCATTGTTTTCTTGAAAGATGTTTAGTAGGGCCAATTCTGGGGTAATTTCTATTAATGTCTGGTTATTTTACATATTTCTCGTATGGTTGTTGCCCGGAATAATTGGATTTTGGGGCATTCCCACCACATGTGAAGGAGTGCACCTGCAGAAGTGCACCCTCTCCAGCATTTTGGTGAGGTTCCTGAGATTATTAGTGCTAGCTTTCTTGGTGTTAGGTACCACCTGTAGGTGATTTTTAGGGTTAGTTCTTTTCTTTTCATCGATACAGATTTAAAGGGGGGTTTAGACCACATTCTGGTCCATTGGGTAGGGTTGATTTCATATCCTATGTCATCCTCCCATTGTCTTTTTATTGTGTCTAGGAGGTTGGTGGGATTTTGGAGTAGTATTTTGTATATTGCAGATACCATTCCTGGTGTGAATGAAATTTAGTGGAACACAATATATTGCTCATATATTTAAATGCTGATATATTGCTCAAAAATATAGACATAACACAACTGGTACTGCAGTGTGAAAGGATCATTGGAAAACAGAACAGAAGCACAAACAATATTTAACGGTAGTTTGATAATTAAGGAGAATTTTACCAATAACTAGAAAATTTGCAGACTTCTTGAAGAATATACTATGTAACATTTTTTGATGTTTGTTTTTCTATTTTTTTAAAGACAGAACATTAAAATAGCTACATATTCAATTTTAGTCATACAAGGAAGAAAGTAAGGAAGGATAGACACTGTCTCCACTCAAACATGCTATGCCATCCTGTGATCCTAGATCATCACCCAAAGTCAGCATGTGACGTGCATCTAGATAATTCAGACTGAGGCTTCCACAATTTGCAGTTTTGCCCTTCAACAACTGCTAGAAGGCCCATCCCATTAGCTTGCTCTCCAGCAGTAGCAGCTCAATACTACTCCCTACCTACTTCCCTGGTGAAATGGCCTGAACTGTCTGGGATGCCAGTTTGATAACATCCACTGTTTACAAATAAACTCTCAAACAAGTGATAACACACCTAATTCCCTAAAAAAAAGAAGGAAAAAGAATGCAATATAACTCACCGTGCCGTCATTTTCCTTTTCAGAATTTAAATTGCCTCCACTGACCATCAAAGAAATGTCAGAGTTGCCATTGCAAAGGATGTTCTCTGCTATTTGGACAGTGGGCTGCAGGAATGTCAACTCATTCCTCCTGGATTCAGAGGACAGACAGACCTGGTAGGAATAAGGCAAAGTTCCATCCTCATAATTTGGTGGGAATATGGCACCAGCCTTTGAATGGGGGTCGGGAATAAAGCACTGAAGGAAAGTGGGGTTCCTTGACCTTCGAAGCTTCATCAGAATGGTCAGAATCACCGTCACCAGGAACAGAAAGGACACCAGGGTCAAGGCCAATACCAAATAAAACTGCAGATCAGACTGATACTCTGAGTCATTTGGTTGGGAGTTCATTTCTGGAAGAGCCTCCTGGAAGTTCTCAGCAAACACCAAGCTCAAAGTTGTGGTGGCTGAGAGAGGAGGATGCCCATTGTCCTTCACCAGGATGACCAGCCTCTGCTTCACTGCATCTCTCTCAAGTAATGCTCGGACTGTTTGCACCTCTCCTGTGTGGGAGCCAATACTGAAGAGTGAGGGCTCTGTGGCCTGCAGGAGATGGAAGGAGAGCCAGGCATTGTGTCCCGAATCAGAGTCCACGGCCACCACCTTCGTCACCAGATAACCCGACTCAGCTGACCGAGGCACCATCTCAAAGAAAGGTGATCCCTCTGTTGATTGTGAAGGGTACAGGATCTGCGGAGCGTTATCATTTCGATCCAAAACACATACTGTAACTGTGGCACTGGTATAGAGTGGTGGAGAACCTCCATCTTGGGCCTTCACTTGAATCTGAAACTCCCTGAATTGCTCATAGTCAAAGGAGCGTTGGGCATAGATGATCCCGGTCTCAGAGTTAATGGAGACATAGGAGGAGAGAGGAAGGTCCTTGATGTTGCTGTTAAGGATGGAGTAAGTGATTCGGGCATTGCGATCCAGATCTGGGTCAGAGGCCTTGATGTGGAAAATTGAAGCTCCAGATGGGTTGTTCTCTGGAATGTAGGCAGTATAGGAAGATTTTTCAAAGGCTGGTGGGTTATCATTGATATCTGAGATCTTTATTGATATGGTTTTGTGTGTGGAGAGTGGAGGTGTGCCTTTGTCTGTGGCTGTGATTGTAATATTATACTCTGGAGTCCTTTCTCTGTCAAGGGCACCATCTATGAGGAGCTTGAAGTAATTATCTGAAGATGAGACTACCAGGAAAGGTACAAGTTCCTTCAGGTGACAGGTGACTTCTCCATTATCCCCAGAATCCCTGTCCTGAACTTTAATGAGAGCAATCACAGCTCCAGATGTGATATCTTCTGGAACTGGGCTAGACACGGATGTAAGGATCACATCTGGAGCATTGTCATTCTCATCAAGAACCTCAATTTCCACATTGCAATGTGCCACCAATCCTCCTCCATCACTTGCCTGAATTTTCATCACATAATATTGACTCTCTTCAAAATCAACACTTTCTATGAGTGTAATTGTTCCATCTCTGGGATCCAGATGAAACTTCTGTTTGGCTGTTTTTGGGATGTCACTGAAAGTATAAGTGATCTCAGCATTTGACCCTTCATCACTGTCAGATGCTTTGACTTGAAGAACAGAGGTTCCTTTGGGTGCACTCTCCTTCAGGCTCACTTTATAGGTTGTCTGGGTGAAAACAGGGGCATTGTCATTAATATCAATAACTGTTACCACTATTTTGGCTGTTCCGGTTTTTGGAGGTTCTCCACCATCCATGGCTGTAAGGACCATGTGGTGTGTGTGTTCCTTTTCCCTGTCCAGTTGTTTCTGCAATATTAATTCTGCATATTTGCCGCCATCATTGCCAGCTTGAATTTCTAGTTTGAAATATGGAGTTGAGCTCAGTTGATAATTCTGGATGGAGTTCTTTCCAATATCATCATCTTCAGCATTTGCAAGAGCAAATCGAGTTCCTGACAGAGTAGACTCACTCAATTTAAGCTCAACATTTTCATTCTGGAAATGTGGGACATTATCATTAATGTCCTGGATAAGAATATTTATGTGGAAAATATTCAAAGGATTGTGTGCCACAACTTCTAATTTGAGCACACAAGTGGATGATTTACCACAAATCTCTTCCCGGTCTATCCTCTCATTCACATACAGGTTGCCATTTTGTTCATTCAGATCAAAGAATTGCTTTTCTGAAGAAATACCAAGCTGGCGCTTTGACAGCTCTCTGATATCCAACCCCAGATCTTTAGCAAGGTTCCCCACAAAGGAGCCCTGCTCTGCTTCCTCTGGAACTGAATACTGAACCTGCTCAGACACTACCTGGCAGCAGAACACAGACCAGAATATGAACAGAAACAGTACTTGCCTCTTGGTGATGTCCCTTGTTCTCTCTGCCTGCTTTACCTCCATCACATCCATTGTCATTCCTGATTTCCTCCTTTCAGTTCAGTTATGAAGACTCCCAGTACACTTATTTGAGATAACAGAAATATTGTTCTTTTGAGCTGATCTTTGGGAAACAGAGATCTTTCCTTTCTTGAGCAGCTTTTAAAATAAAAGCTTTCCTTTCTGCTTCACTGATGTGTTAAGAGAGAGAGAGACTGCTCTAAGAGCCTCACAAATGCTGAGCCATGGCTGCTCCCATGTTGTCCAACAGTGACACTCTGAGTCCACATGGGGAACTGTTTTTGCCATTTCAATAATGGTACATAGTATATAATTTCTAATGTAGAGAACTGCTTTTAATTTAACCCTTTACCATTGTTTCCAGTAATCCCCCAATGGATTATTGATCAGACCTTATAGTTGTTCACTCCATTCTGTATGCAGGTCAGTGAGACCAGGGTTCCAAATTTCTTTCTTCCATGTTTAATGTGCATTTAAAAAAATCTAAGTAATATTAAGTAATATTAATACTAAGTAATATTAAGAAATTATCACAAGTGAATTTTTAATATGTATTCCTGTCAGAGGTTCAGCTTGTGATAATTTTAGGTTGACCCACACAGTGATGTGTTTTCAGCCAGTACATTTAAACAAAATATATTTGTGAATAGGAAAATAGGGATGGCACTTATACTAGTTCATATTTATTTTCCATTTAGCCCTGTATTGTTTACTTTCTCTACTACTGATTAAAGAGGTGCTAAGGCAACTTCCAGTGTAATGTTTTAAAATATATTTTGTGAAATCATGTGCTACTTTGCAATGCCTTGGGCTTGAAGAAGAAATCAATGCTGCATTTGTTTTGCCATATATTTTTATATGATGCTCAATGTGATCATCCAGTAATCTCCTGTCAAGAAGAGATGATACATTTTTGCTACAATCTGAGGGCAGTAGTTGTGGGTGAGGAATATTTATTTTCTACATCTTCTAAATTGGAAAGGTTTCCATAGGTAGACAACTGGTAATACCAAGTTGATTCAATTCAAAAGCCATTCTTACTTTCTTTTTTCAGCTTTCCTGGAAATCCCCAACCCGAACAACTCAAAAGTTTTTTTGAGAACATAAAAAGTATGCATTAGGAAAGTGCAGACCTGTCAGTTTCAGTTCTCAAATTCAGTTCTGGACATCTCTTCAGCAATTTGTGGTTTAAAAAGAAGTAACCTGATGAAAATTAGGCAGAATACTATTTCCCAGGGAAAGCTCAAGAGCTGGATTTTACTTGAACTGTCAGCAAACAACTATTCTCTATAGTTGGTGGGTGGACTATTGTAGGATATTTGCTCAAGGTGGGATGGTAAGTCTCCTCACAGCCAGACCCCTGCCAGGCAGAGCCCGGCCACATCAATTATACCACTGTGTATTCACTTCTGTCCTCATGGAACACCTGTCATACCTGTCGGGTCAGCCAGGGGCAAGAACAATCCCCAGGCATAATGCAGGAACAAATCCAGCCCGTCTCTCAGCATTCAGCGTTCAGCTCTAGGGAGTTCCGACAGCCCTTTCCCAACGATTTATTACGACCCATGTCTTGGAGACACTGAGTACATATTCAGAGTTCAGCAGAGATAAAACGCAGACGGAGCCAAGCTGAGGTTGTGTACTAAAAGCTAATTTATTAAGGCAGAACAAAAGAAAACATGTCTTCTCTCGCTGAGATGAGTCCGAAGAAAAAATACAACAAATTGAAACAGAATACAGCAAACATCCGCTCCCGTAATTCCAACAATCTTTGCTGGAATTCATAACACAGGTATGTGACCTGCACAGTGAGAGGAATAGAAACCTAACAATCCTATGATGATTGCTGTTCTACAGTGCATTTTCTAGTTCTCCTCATACAAACAATCAGCAACACAGAGTAGGAGAGGGTGCTGATTTCCCCCCTGTATCATACACAAGAAGGGACATGCGAGACAAGTATTTTACGTATGGTTCCTTCTTTAAGGAAATGTCATCCTTTTTCAGAAGGCAAGAATTCTGCAAATAAGCCCATGACATGCATATTCCTCACAATGGAGGATTTGAAACACACTTTTCCTTAGGTTCATATTTGAAAGGATGGGACAAAATTTTCATTGGAACTTTCATCACCAGCATAGATGAAGTGCCCCTTAGATACCTAAGATGAATGTTGGCTAAATTCATTGCCCTCTGCAACAATTAACTTGCTGCTGCTCTCTGCTGCCACACTATATATTATGAAAGGTAAGGATTTACTTTTGAACATGCTTCCTGTTCTGTATGGAAAGAGCCAACAAAGTTTCCCTTATGACCAGGTCTAAAATAAGCTGCACTATTTATAAAACAAGTTATGCTTAATAACTATTAAGGGTACAATATGTTACATTATCAGCAATGTGCCTTGTATCCATAGCATAAAGATCTCTACGTGTGTGCATCATTCTTAATTTTTTTATTTTATTTTTGTAACAGAAAAAAATATTAGAAGTCCAAAACAAACAGATGTGCATTTTATTAACATGATCAAGAGGATTTGCCACTTGTATCTACAGTGGTACCTCGGTTTACAAACACAATTGGTTCCGGAAGTCTGTACTTAACCAGATGCGTACTTAACCTGAAGTGAACTTTCCCATTGAAAGTAATGGAAAGTGGATTAATCCGTTCCAGACGGGTCCGCAGAGTATTTAAACTGAAAATACTCAAACTGAGGCGTAGTTAAACCGAGGTATGACTGTACAATAATGAAGAGCAACTATTTTTTTGTCTGGTGTTCAAATAATCCCTAAATAATTCCCACTTGCTCTTAAACGTCAAACAATTTTGTGGGAATCCAAGCATCCTCCCAGCATACTTTTCATTGTCCAATTCACACATTAGTAGAACTACAGGATAGTCCTTCTAGGACATTGTCAGAAATGGTCACCCAAACAACTCCCCCAAATTTCAGCAAGTTAACATTCACTGTTTTCCTTACGGGAACGAAAAAAAAAACCAGATGCCTCATAAAATGTCCCCCAAATGCATCAATTCTTGCCATTGTAGTGTGTTTACTACATGACAGCATATTTTAATAGAAAAATATAAGCAACATGTCACCAAAGAGCACTGGAATCAAACCAACTTACAGTCACATGACAAAGGAGTAAATAAACTTTCAGTCACATTTCCATTGATAGCAGTGTGGAACTACCTAGAAGAACACACCTTCGGCTGAAGCTGTTTTCATTCATATTACAGGGAGAAGACAACACACAGCACCTTCTCTGGGGTTCAAAATTCTACCCCAACCTTACACTGGAAATCTCATTAAAGTAGAAAATACACCCCACCCCATCCCACCCCAAAAACCCATTTGTGTGTTGCTGCTGTAGTTAAATAGCGGGTGAAGGTTGCAAATTACAAGAAGCATTATGCAACCAATCTTACAATAGAATTGCTTGTAAATTTCTTCCCAGAGTCCCCTCACCATTGAATCTCCTCATTTTATCATGCTAAAATATACCAACAGCCAAAATATCTCAGCCAATACAAGAGTTAAGTAAATTCATTATTACTTTTTTAAAAAGAAGTCTTGTAGCAATGAGAATCTCAGTATCAGCTTACTGGTGGGCAGTTGGGTATGTAGTGGAAAGAGGTTATAGGTTGAAAGATGGGAATGAGCACTTACTTGTCATAGGATACTTGGCCCTGGTTTTCATGGAGACAACATAACTACAACTTACCAGTAGCAAGGCAGGTGAGGGCTCACATTTATATACTTATTTATTGATACAGGTTTTTTAAACCACCGACTATTTGGAAGTGTCATAAAAATATGAAATAAAAGCCAAATATAACATACTAAGTTAAAACAATTGAGAATGCATAAATCAATCTCACAGGAAATCACATGCTTGTTCAAAGCGGCCGGGGGGGGGGGAGGAATATACTGTATATTCCTGCATATAAGACTACTTTTTAACCCAGGAAAATCTTCTCAAAAGTCGGGGGTCGTCTTATACGCCAGGTCATATTTCTTATACGGCGAGCATATCCCAAACTCTATATTTTAACTGGAAAAGTTGGGGGTCGTCTTAAACGCCCAGTCGTCTTATTCTAGTATGATAGTTATCAGTCTAGCCTTCTCCCAATCTCCCATACATGATAGTTTTCAGTATGTAGGGAACTATGCTTTTTATAGAAGTGCACAAGGTTTTGTGAACCTCCACCAGCAGTCCAAAGTAAGAGACAAAGATAAATCATCTGATGCGTCAAGATGAAGATTTGCTGAAATAAGATCCTTCACAGAAGGATCAGATACCTAGTGATGACTAAAAAAAGAGGGAGCTGAAAGGAATAAAAAGAAGACTGACATAGTTCTGAATATAATGAGAAAGCAGAGGCAGACAGGAAATATATGCTGATATTAACAAAACAAAAAATCATGTTAATCTAAAATTGTTTGCTCACCTGGACTATGATTAAGCCTTCATTGTTCAAGTTTAAATCTTCACCAGGTAGGATAGGATCATTTGCTTCACAAGCTTCTTTATTGCTCAGAGTATTGGAATAATTTGCCTTTCTAGAGTCTGTAGTAAGAGAAACTTCCTGGCAGTAGGAGTGCAGAAATGCTCGGACTCCGTCAATCCCCACAAACTGTGAGATGGGAGCCCCACTGAAATTCACACTCCCCGACTCAAGCAGCTGAGAATTTCTCCACCTGTGCAACTTGATGGCCACTAACACAAGGAGGAAAGTGAAGAACAAGCAGGAGACAAAAGCCACTGCAAGGACCAGGTAGAAGGTGAGGTCAGATGGAGGCTCTACAGGAGCTGAGATGCTGCTCAGGTCTGAGAGGATTGCAGGGATGGTGTCAGCCAGCACCACAGTCAGAGTGGCTGAAGCAGAGAGAGGTGGCTGCCCATTGTCCTTCACTAAAACCACCAGGCTTTGCTTGAGGGCATCTTTTTCCAGAAAGAAACGGGCTGTCCTAATCTCTCCCGTGTGGAGCCCCAGAGTGAAGAGTCCTGGCTCAGTGGCCTTGGTCAGCTGGTAGGAGAGCCAGGCATTCTGGCCAGAGTCTGAATCCACGGCCACCACCTTAGTGACCAGGTAGCCTGGCTCAGAGGAGCGAGGGGCCAGCTCTATCCCCGTGGAGCCATCAGTGGGAGGGGAGGGGTACAGAATTTGGGGAGCATTGTCATTCTGGTCCAGGATGAAGAGAGTCACTGAGACGTTGGAGCTGAGTGGTGGAGAACCTCCATCCAGGGCCTTTACACTGAACTTAATCTCCCGAAACTCTTCATAATCAAAGGAGGTCAGAGCATATATAACCCCCGTCTCAGAGTTAATGGAGAGGTAGGAGGAAAGGCGGGAGTCACTTTTTCGGTCATCAGTGATGGAATATGTTATTCTGGCATTTTCTTCCCAGTCAAGATCATTTGCTCTTAAGGAAGAGACCATTGCTCCTCTTTGGTTATTCTCCACAAAATAGAAAGTATAGTCTGTTTTTTCAAAGAGGGGTGGGTTGTCATTTGTGTCTAAAATATGAAGTGTGATAACTGTGACTGTAGAAAGAGGGGGGACTCCATGGTCAGTAACCGTCACAGTAATATTGAAGACTGACACCTGTTCTCTGTCAAGGGCACCATCAGTCACCAAACTGTAAAAGTTATCCATGGACTTCTTTAGCTGGAAAGGGAGGTTGCTAGGGATTGAACATGTGATTTCCCCATTGATTCCTGAATCTCGGTCTTGGACATTTAAAATGGCAATTACCGTTTGGGATGGTGAACTTTCAAGTATGGTGTTGGTGGCAAAGGTAACTGATAATTCAGGTGCATTGTCATTCAGATCCATAACAGATATCACAATGTTTGATCTGTCACTCAGGCCTCCTCCATCTTTTGCTTGTATCTCAAATGCATATAAAGATGATTCCTCGTAATCAAGATTCCCAATAAGGATGATTTCACCTGTTGTGGAATTTAACAGAAACATTTGGGAGTCTCGCTTTGTAATTTGTTGGATAGAGTATTTAATGTCTCCATTGGTTCCTTCATCCATATCAGTCGCTCTCACTGTCAAAACTGTGGACCACTTGGGAATATTCTCATTGACACTCACTTCATAGAGAGGTTGGCTGAAAACTGGTGCGTTGTCATTTGCATCAAGGACAACGATGTGGATTTGTAATGTGCCAGTCCTGATGGGATCACCTCCATCAGTAGCTGTGAGGAGCAGATCGTAAGCTGATTGTTCCTCTCTATCCAGTGACTTTTCCAACACAAGTTCAGCAAGTCTGACCCCATTTTCTTTTGTTTGCACATGCAAAGCAAAATGGCTACTGCCTGTGAGTTGGTAGCTCTGCACTGAATTTATCCCCCAATCTGGGTCTTGAGCTTTGGGAAGAGGGATCTGGAATCCAGGTATAGATGCCTCACTGATTTCCAGCTCCTGTTCCCCTAGAGGGAAGTGGGGAGCATTATCATTTATATCTGTAATTTCCACTTCGATTCCATAAAGCTTCAGTTTGCTTTCAACAAGAACCTGAAACTTCAAAATACATTTCTCTGCCTCTCTGCAGATTTCCTCTCTATCTATTCTCTCAGATATCTGCAAATGGCCGTTGTTGTCATTCAAAGAAAAGTACTGAATCATACCTACAGGGGAAACAATGCGAAGTCCATGGTCTGGGAGCTGCTTGCCATCCATTCCCAGGTCCTTTGCAACATTCCCCACGGAAGAGCCTTTGTGCATCTCTTCTGGAATGGAGTAGTGGATCTGCCCAGAAACTGCCTTCCAAGAAAACATCATGAAAAGGCACTGGAAAATTCCCTTTCTGCAGTTCCACAGCCTCTGGATTCCTTCCATCCTTGCAGCAGGTTAAAGGCCTTTAGATTCTGGTTCAAATGATGCTGTATCCAACTCTTTTCTAAGGAAAATACACTTTCATTTCTTCTTTACACTGACGAGCAGCTTGTTCCTTCAGATTTTTTGTGCTTGTGTTTAATGGAACGGCAACTTCAATTGGGCAGGATTTCTCATTTCTCCTCCGTTCTGGTGAACAGTGACACCCAGAGGCTCAAGCCCAAAATGCAAAAACTTCACTTTTGAAAATTAAATAAACACCATTTCACTGTACTACTGCTATTATATGCAGATATAGCTAGGAGAACTCAGTATATTTGTCCATGTTCTTTACCCCCCCCCCCCTTAGAATTTACCCACTAGGGATAAATAAGAGTGAAGACTTTTGTTGCTGTAATCAAATTGAAATGGAGCAGAAAAGTATTTAGGGTTCCTGCCCTACCCCATTATTGGAAATTCTGGAATAAATATTATCAATCTTTCTTAGCAATGTTTTCTGCTGGCTTTTCTAAGGGGATATTCCATAGATGTTTTCCTTGATGGAGAAACGACATTAGTAAATCACCAGTACATCCTTATTACCTCTAGTACGTCACTCCTCTCAGTTCCTATTGTTAATTCACATCTCTAAGCTGTTCATCTTCAAACTGAATTTTTATTTTTAGATACGGGTTACATAAGCCCTATTTGGGCATACACTGTCCATACATGAGCAAACACCTAAGGAGAAATATGGAATACTTCTTAGTCCTTTCCTGTCCAGCATTTCAGCTGTACACAATCTAAATCCCTCCATGTATTTGAGGATAAAGGTCTGAGGTGGAGACCTTACTCTACTTGTAGGGGCCACACACATGATTTAGAACTTTGCACAATCATGTTTAATTTGCTTGCACTTGACGAGATTGTTCAAATAGGGCTGTAGTGGGTAGGAGATGCATATCGGGAATGCTCCAGTTCAAATCTAACTTCAACCATGAGCTCATTAGTTCTCTTAGGCAAGACTCCCTCCCTCCCTCCCTCTCTAGTTGACGTCACGCAGCAGTTTCTTCCATTTCCCTGATGTTTTCGTAACTATTAATTTCTGCATTATATTCAGGTTTTCACATGGCATGAAAGCAACTTCATTTTCATGTTATTTGATTGCAGGAAAAATCCATTTGCTGCTCCCTTAAACTAGAAAATTGCAGGAGTAAAGTGATGAAATTTGGGGCCATATACATGGGGAAATGAATACATGCACACCTATGTTGTCCAATGGTGTTCATTGTTGCGTCACACCATGCACACTGCAATTTTTTTAAAAAATATTTTTATTAAAGATTTCTTGAATTACAAAGGCGTGTGCAGTGTCACTCATATTTTAACATGTATCATTTTTGCAAATCAGTTTCATTTGTTAAGACACTAAGAAGAAAGAGGGAAAACGAGGTAGATAGGGGATGGGAGGGTGGATGGAGATGAGAGATGATGATGTTTCTGTTTTGCTTAATATTTGTAGGGCTTGATGTCAGCTTTGTTTGTGATGGTATTCCTTTATTCGCTTGTGTTCTTTTAATGGTAAGAGAGATTGGGGTTGGCCAAGGGTATGGTTGTTCATTTGTGATTGGCTGTGATGGTCTTTGTTTTCATGTGTGAGTGGGGTGGGTGGGTATTTTTGGGTCAGGTTAGCCATACTGATTTGTATGCTGGTGGTAAATTTTTGTCATTATCTTGTTGGGCTGTGTGTGTGATAAAGGGGAACCATACCGTGTGAAGGCATCCTCTTCTATTTGTCCCCATACCAGTTTCAGCTTGTTGGTTAGTTTTTCTAGTAAGGCTGTTTCCCATACTACTTGGTACCATTGGTCCATACTTACTCCTGACAGGTGTCTCCAATGTCTGGTTATGACATTTCTGGTTGCTGAAAGTAGGTGGGTTATGAGGTCTTTGTGGTCTAAATGGGCATTGTTTTCTTGAAAGATGTTTAGTAGGGCCAATTCTGGGGTAATTTCTATTACTTGTCTGGTTATTTTACATATTTCTCATATGGTTGTTGCCCAGAATAATTGGATTTTGGGGCATTCCCACCACATGTGAAGGTATATACCCATGGAAGGGCACCCTCTCCAGCATTTTGGTGAGGTTCCTGGGATTATTAGTACTAGCTTTCTTGGTGTTAGGTAGGTACCACCTGTAGGTGAGTTTTAGGGTAAGTTCTTTTCTTTTCATTGATATAGATTTAAAGGGGGGGGGTAGACCACATTCTGGTCCATTGGGTAGGGTTGATTTCATATCCTATGTCATCCTCCCATTGTCTTTTTATTGTGTCTAGGGTGTTGCTGGGATTTTGGAGTAGTATTTTGTATATTGCAGATACCATTTCTGGTGTTAATGAAATTTAGTGGAACACAATATATTGCTCATATATTGAAATGCTGCAGTGTGAAAGGATCATTGGAAAACAGAACAGAAGCACTAGCATCCTAGTCAGGAAAACTAATGCAATATTTGCCACATCTGAATGCATCCTCTCTCCATCTCATCCACAACATGAGGAAAATAATGCTGATCTATCTTTCTGGGTTATTGAAGAGTTACAAGGGAATGTACCATACATGAACCAGTTTCTACACTAAAGTGCTCTATAAACACCAAGTATGGTTGTACAATGCAAAGAAGGCCATGTCCTCCTTAATTTATTCCTCACATTGTGCCTAGACAAATGCTATTAAAGCCAATTATTATTACTAAACTACATCACATTACAGAGATATTTACCGGTAGTTTGATAATTAAGGAGAATTTTACCAATAACTAGAAAATTTGCAGACTTCTTGAATAATATACTATGTAACATTTTTTGATGTTTGTTTTTCTATTTTTTTTAAAGACAGAACATTAAAATAGATACATATTCAATTTTAGTCATACAAGGAAGAAAGGAAGGATAGACACAGGGCTGGCGCTAGGTACACCCCCGGTGGTGCAGGGTGCTAGGGCGCCAAGCCGCCGCGCAGAAACCATGCTGTGCCTTGTGAGGGCGGGGGCGCCGGCGCTCGAGCGATCTCCGCCCCTCAGCGCCAGGGCACGCGACCTGCTGGAGACTGCCCTGGATAGACACTGTCTCCACTCAAACATGCTATGCCATCCTGTGATCCCAGATCATCACCCTAAGTCAGCATGAAGATATGCATCTAGATAATTCAGACTGAGGCTCCCCCAACTTGCAGTTTTGCCCTTCAACAACTGCTAGAAGGCCCATTCCACTGGCTTGCTCTCCAGCAGTAGCAGCTCAGTACTACTCCCTACCTACTTCCCTGGTGGCATGGCCTGAATTGTCTGGGGTGCCAGTTTGATAACAGCCACCATTTACAATAAAACTCTAAAACAAGTGATAACACACCTAATTCCCTAAAAAAGAAAGAAAAGAATGCAATATAACTCACCGTGCCGTCATTTTCCTTTTCAGAATTTAAATTGCCTCCACTGACCATCAAAGAAATGTCAGAGTTGCCATTGCAAAGGATGTTCTCTGCTATTTGGACAGTGGGCTGCAGGAATGTGAACTCATTCCTCCTGGATTCAGAGGAAAGACAGACCTGGTAGGAATAAGGCAAAGTTCCGTCCTCATAATTTGGTGGGAATATGGCACCAGCCTTTGAATGGGTGTCAGGAATAAAGCACTGAAGGAAAGTGGGGTTCCTTGACCTTCGAAGCTTCATCAGAATGGTCAGAATCACCGTCACCAGGAACAGAAAGGACACCAGGGTCAAGGCCAATACCAAATAAAACTGCAGATCCGACTGATACTCTGAGTCATTTGGCTGGGAGTTCATTTCCGGAAGAGCCTCCTGGAAGTTCTCAGCAAACACCAAGCTCAAAGTCGTGGTGGCTGAGAGAGGAGGATGCCCATTGTCCTTCACCAGGATGACCAGCCTCTGCTTCACTGCATCTCTCTCAAGTAATGCTCGGACTGTTTGCACCTCTCCTGTGTGGGAGCCAATGCTGAAGAGTGAGGGCTCTGTGGCCTGCAGGAGATGGAAGGAGAGCCAGGCATTGTGTCCCAAATCAGAGTCCACGGCCACCACCTTCGTCACCAGATAACCTGACTCAGCTGACCGAGGCACCATCTCAAAGAAGGGTGAGCCCTCTGTTGATTGTGAAGGGTACAGGATCTGCGGAGCATTATCATTTCGATCCAAAACACATACTGTCACTGTGGCACTGCTATTGAGTGGTGGAGAACCTCCATCTTGGGCCTTCACTTGAATCTGAAACTCCCTGAATTGCTCATAGTCAAAGGAGCGTTGGGCATACATGACCCCAGTCTCAGAGTTAATGGAGACATAGGAGGAGAGAGGCAAGCCCTTGATGTTGCTGTTAAGGATGGAGTAAGTGATTCGGGCATTGCGATCCAGATCTGGATCAGAGGCCTTGACGTGGAAAATTGAAGTTCCAGATGGGTTGTTCTCTGGAATGTAGGCAGTATAGGAAGATTTTTCAAAGGCTGGCGGATTATCATTGATATCTGAGATCTGTATTGATATGGTTTTGTGTGTGGAGAGTGGAGGTGTGCCTTTGTCTGTGGCTGTGATTGTAATATTATACTCTGGAGTCCTTTCTCTGTCAAGGTCACCATCTATGAGGAGCTTGAAATAATTATCCGAAGATGAGACTATCAGGAAAGGTACAAGTTCCTTCAGGTGACAGGTGACTTCTCCGTTATCCCCAGAATCCCTGTCCTGAACTTTAATGAGAGCAATCACAGCTCCAGATGTGACATCTTCAGGAACTGGGCTGGACACGGATGTAAGGATCACATCTGGAGCATTGTCATTCTCATCAAGAACCTCAATCTCCACATTACAATGAGCTGTGAATCCTCCTCCATCACTTGCCTGAATTATCATCACATATCTTTGTCTTTCCTCAAAATCAACACTTTCTATGAGTGTAATTGTTCCGTCTCTGGGATCCAGATGAAACTTCTGTTTGGCTGTTTTTGGGATGTCACTGAAAGTATAAGTGATCTCAGCATTTGACCCTTCATCACTGTCAGATGCTTTGACTCGAAGCACAGAGGTTCCTTTGGGTGCACTCTCCTTCAGGCTCACTTTATAGATTGTCTGGGTGAAAACAGGGGCATTGTCATTAATATCAATAACTGTTACCAATATGTTGGCTGTTCCAGTTTTTGGAGGTTCTCCACCATCCATGGCTGTAAGGACCATGTGGTGTGTGTGTTCCTTCTCCCTGTCCAGTTGTTTCTGCAATATTAACTCTGCATATTTGCCGCCATCATTGCCACTTTGAATTTGCAATTTGAAATATGGAGTTGAGCTCAAGTGATAATTCTGGAGGGAGTTCATTCCAATATCATCATCTTCAGCATTTCCAAGAGCAAATCGAGTTCCTGGCAGAGTAGCTTCACTCCATTTAAACTCAATATTTTCATTCTGGAAGTGTGGGGCATTATCATTAATGTCCTGGATAAGAATATTTACGTGGAAAATATTCAAAGGGTTGTGTGCCACAACTTCTAATTTGAGGACACAAGTAGATGATTCCCCACAAATCTCTTCCCGGTCTATCCTCTCATTCACATACAGGTTGCCATTTTGTTCATTGAAATCAAAGAACTGCTTTTCTGAAGAAATTCCAAGCTTGCGCTTTGAGAGCTCTCTGATATCTAACCCCAGATCTTTAGCAAGATTCCCCACAAAGGAGCCCTGCTCTGCTTCCTCTGGAACTGAATACTGAACCTGCTCAGACACTACCTGGCAGCAGAACACAGACCAGAATATGAACAGAAATATTACTTGCCTCTTCGTGATGTCCCTTGTTCTCTTTGCCTGCTTTACCTCCATCACATCCATTGTCATTTCTGATTTCCTCCTTCTTTCAGTTCAGTTATGAAGACTCCCAGTACACTTATTTGAGATAATATAAATATTGTTCTTTTGAGCTGATCCTTGGGAAACTGAGAGCTTTCCTTTCTTGAGCAGCTTTTAAAATAAAAGCTTTTCCTTTCTTCTCCGCTGATGTGTTAAGTGAGAGAGAGACTGCTCTAAGAGCCTCACAAATGCTGAGCCATGGCTGCTCCCATGTTGTCCAACAGTGACACTCTGAGTCCACATGGGGAACTGTTTCTGCTATTTCTATAATTCTACATGGGATTTTATGTCTAAAATAGGGAATTGCTTGCAATATAAGTTCACCTTTTAAATGGAATTTGAAAAAAATTCTTCCCCATCTCTTGTGTGCATCCTCTTTGCTTCCCAATCCCTCACCATTCAGCATCATTCCTTTATTTTCTTTCTTTAATAATAATATAAAAAACCACCAAGAAAAACCATAGGAATAGTAGAGAGGGGATACCTGTTGGTGAGTAGGGCTCATCAGATATAGAAAGTTTCTTTCCAGAGGCTTCTAAAGAAATTGTGGTCTTCTAGATCATTTAAGGGGTGTAATTCCTTGTCAGGGTACACAGAGTTTGGCAATGTCTCCTTTATTGGATCAGGAGGCAGAGGGAACTACACTTGACATGCTCTCTGGCAGGAAAATCCACTTCTGTGCATGTTCAGGAACATCATTTCTGGTTTGAGGTTAGAAAGCACTCTCCTACCTCTGCTCATTGACAGTTACCACCAGCACACCACACCTTTTCAAAGGTGATATTTTTTCTTTAAAAGGCGAAGAAATAGCAGGGAGGATTAGCTAACGGTACTGGTGAAACCCATTTTATGCTTGAAATTAATTCAAAGAAAACTGGGTCCTCGCTTAATTAAAGTGATTTAAAAAGATGGGAGAGCTTACCGGTATATTTAATATCTTCTCATAGGACCTGGACTAAAGCTAGCTGCACTCTTTATAAAAAAGATGACATATAACACATTTCTTATCTTATTTGCTATTTGTCTTTCCTCCAGTTTAAACATAGCATTAATAGCTCTATACTTTTGCATTATTCCATTTAAAAAGTTT
This sequence comes from Zootoca vivipara, assembly GCF_963506605.1. NCBI lineage: Eukaryota > Metazoa > Chordata > Lepidosauria > Squamata > Lacertidae > Zootoca > Zootoca vivipara. The sequence continues at coordinate 83,446,819 of NC_083283.1, forward strand.
CTGTAAAGGAATAAAATACTGAAAGACCAAACTAACCAAAGTGCATTTGATTAATGTGATCAAAAGATTCTACCACTTGTATTTACAATAATGTAAAGCAACTATTTCTAACACCATTTTCCCTGCAATGTTCCCAGTAATGAACTATTTTGTTTCTCTGATCAAAGCATCCCCACCCCCCTGCAGTGTAGTTTTCATTCTGTAATGAAAGTACCTCCTGGACATTGTCACAAATGGTCACCCCTACAATATCTCCAAAGTTCAGTCCCTGCCACTTACAACTGTGTCAATAACTTTGCACAAACCATATAATGTTGTTTGGGGACTTCTCTCTAATCAAGGACAGTTTTCTTGTGAGTTTCTTAATGGGGTTAGAAACACATCCTACAAATAAGTGTTGTCCGGCTTGGGATGTTTGGACATTGTCAAGCACTCTTCTTCTGACACCACAGACACATATATTTTCTGGGATTCGAAATTCTACCCCCACCTTACACTGGAAATCTCATTGGGGTAGAAACAGCCCCCCCCCAAATAATAATAATAATAATAGTGTGTTGCTGTTGTTTTCTGACACTGGGTGAGGGTTCCAAGTTATGAGGAGCATAATGCAACCAATCTTACATACAATTGCTTGCATTTTTAATTTGCTTTAATTTCTTTTAACCTATTCTGCTGTGGTTTAAACTTTCAGTGTGCTTTAAATTATGGTTGTCATTTTTAAAATATTGTTTTTATTCATTTTTTAATAATATAAAAGTTTAACAATGTAGAACATTTATATACTCTCAATCAGAAAAATACAAAAATACAGATCTCTATTGTTAAAAATGAACAAATCTCCCTCACTTATAAATTATAGTAATTTGCAAACTTCTATACTACGTAGGATGTTTTTGTGTTTGTTCTTGCATATTTCAAGATAGAACTTTAAAATAGTTAAACATTCAATTTTAGTCATGCTGCAAAGAAATAAAGAAATAAAGAAAAAGAACAATTTAGCACTGCCTCCTTCATGCTGTGGTCCCAGATCAGCATGAAGATATGCATCTAGATAATTCAGACTGAGGCTTCCACAATTTGCAGTTTTCTCCCACAACAACTGCTGAAAAATCCGTCCCATTAGGTTGCTCTGCAGCAGTAGCAGCTCAGTACTACTCCCTACCTACTTCCCTGGTGACATGCTCAGAACTGTCTGGAATGCCAGTTTGATAACATCCACCGTTTACAATAAAACTATCAAACAAGTGATAACACACTTAATTCCCTAAAAGGAGCATGCAATATAACTCACCGTGCTGTCATTTTCCTTTTCAGAATTTAAATTGTCTCCACTGACCATCAAAGAAATGTCAGAGCTGCCATTGCAAAGGATGTTCTCTGCTATTTGGACAGTGGGCTGCAGGAATGTCAACTCATTCCTCCTGGATTCAGAGGACAGACAGACCTGGTAGGAATAAGGCAAAGTTCCGTCCTCATAATTTGGTGGGAATATGGCACCAGCCTTTGAATGGGGGTCAGGAATAAAGCACTGAAGGAAAGTGGGGTTCCTTGACCTTCGAAGCTTCATCAGAATGGTCAGAATCACCGTCACCAGGAACAGAAAGGACACCAAGGTCAAGGCCAATACCAAATAAAACTGCAGATCAGACTGATATTCTGAGTCATTTGGTTGGGAATTCATTTCCGGAAGAGCCTCCTGGAAGTTCTCAGCAAACACCAAGCTCAAAGTCGTGGTGGCTGAGAGAGGAGGATGCCCATTGTCCTTCACCAGGATGACCAGCCTCTGCTTCACTGCATCTCTCTCAAGTAATGCTCGGACTGTTTGCACCTCTCCTGTGTGGGAGCCAATACTGAAGAGTGAGGGCTCTGTGGCCTGCAGGAGATGGAAGGAGAGCCAGGCATTGTGTCCAGAATCAGAGTCCACAGCCACCACCTTTGTCACCAGATAACCCGACTCAGCTGACCGAGGCACCATCTCAAAGAAGGGTGAGCCCTCTGTTGATTGTGAAGGGTACAGGATCTGCGGAGCGTTATCATTTCGATCCAAAACACATACTGTCACTGTGGCACTGCTGTTGAGCGGTGGAGAACCTCCATCTTGGGCCTTCACTTGAATCTGAAACTCCCTGAATTGCTCATAGTCAAAGGAGCGTTGGGCATAGATGATCCCAGTCTCAGAGTTAATGGAAACATAGGAGGAGAGAGGCAGGTCCTTGATGTTGCTGTTAAGGATGGAGTAAGTGATTTGGGCATTGCGATCCAGATCTGGGTCAGAGGCCTTGACGTGGAAAATTGAAGCTCCAGATGGGTTGTTCTCTGGAATGTAGGCAGTATGGGAAGATTTTTCAAAGGTTGGCGGATTATCATTGATATCTGAGATCTGTATTGATATGGTTTTGTGTGTGGATAGTGGAGGTGTGCCTTTGTCTGTGGCTATGATTGTAATATTATACTCTGGAGTCCTTTCTCTGTCAAGAGCACCATCTATGAGAAGCTTGAAGTAATTATCTGAAGTTGAGACAATCAGGAAAGGTACAAGCTCCTTCAGGTGACAGGTGACTTCTCCATTATCCCCAGAATCCCTGTCCTGAACTTTAATGAGAGCAATCACAGCTCCAGATGTGACATCTTCTGGAACTGGGCTGGACACGGATGTAAGGATCACATCTGGAGCATTGTCATTCTCATCAAGAACCTCAATCTCCACATTACAATGTGCCGCCAATCCTCCTCCATCACTTGCCTGAATTTTCATCACATATTTTTGTCTGTCCTCAAAATCAACACTTTCCAGAAGTGTAATTGTTCCATTCCCGGGATCCAGATGAAACTTTTGTTTGGCTGTTTTTGGGATGTCACTGAAAGTATAAGTGATCTCAGCATTTGACCCTTCATCACTGTCAGATGCTTTGACTCGAAGCACAGAGGTTCCTTTGGGTGCACTCTCCTTCAGGCTCACTTTATAGATTGTCTGGGTGAAAACAGGGGCATTGTCATTAATATCAATAACTATTACCACTATTTTGGCTGTTCCGGTTTTTGGAGGTTCTCCACCATCCATGGCTGTAAGGACCATGTGATGTGTGTGCTCCTTTTCTCTGTCCAGTTGTTTCTGCAATATTAACTCTGCATATTTGCCGCCATCATTGCCAGCTTGAATTTCTAGTTTGAAATATGGATTTGAGCTCAATTGATAATTCTGGAGGGAGTTCATTCCAATATCATCATCTTCAGCATTTCCAAGAGCAAATCGAGTTCCTGGCAGAGTAGCTTCACTCCATTTAAGCTCAATATTTTCATTCTGGAAGTGTGGGACATTATCATTAATGTCCTGGATAAGAATATTTACGTGGAAAATATTCAAAGGATTATGTGCCACAACTTCTAATTTGAGGACACAAGTGGATGATTCCCCACAAATCTCTTCCCGGTCTATCCTCTCATTCACATACAGGTTGCCATTTTGTTCATTCAAATCAAAGAACTGCTTTTCTGAAGAAATCCCAAGCTTGCGCTTTGACAGCTCTCTGATATCCAACCCCAGATCTTTAGCAAGGTTCCCCACAAAGGAGCCCTGCTCTGCTTCCTCTGGAACTGAATACTGAACCTGCTCAGACACTACCTGGCAGCAGAACACAGACCAGAATATGAAGAGAAACAGTACTTGCCTCTTGGTGTTGTCGCTTGTTCTCTCTGCCTGCTTTACCTCCATCAAATCCATTGCATTTCCTGATTTCTCCTCCTCTTTCACTTCAGTTTTCAGGACTCCCAGTACACTTAAGTGAGATAATAGAAATATTGTTCTTTTGAGTTTATCCTTGGGAAACAGAGGTTTCCTTTCTTGAGCAGCTTCTAAAATGAAGGCTTTTCCTTTCTCCGCCGCTGATGTGTTAAGAGAGAGAGACTGCTCCAAGAGCCTCACAAATGCTGAGCCATGGATGTTCCCATGTTGTCCAACAGTGACACTCTGAGTCCACTTGGGGAACTGTATTTACAATTTCTATCATTCTACATAGAATTTTATCCCTAAAGAAGGTAATTGCTTGTGATGTAAGTTCAACTTTAAATGCAAACTGAAACAAATTTCTTCCCCATCCCTTGTGTGCATCCTTGATGCCTCCCAGTCCCTCACCATTTAGGGTTATTGCTTTGTTTTATTTTATTTTTAAAAAACACCATAGGGATAGCAGAGAGGGGGTAACTGCTAGTGAGGACAACTCATCAGAGATTGAAGATTTGTTTCCAGAGGCTTCTAGAGAAATTGTCGTTTAAGGAGTGTAATTCCTTACCAGGGTACACAGTGTTTGTCAATGTCTCCTTAATTGGATCAGGAGGCAGAGGAAACTACACTTGACATGCTCTCTGGAATGAAATTCCATTTCTGTGCATGTTCAGGAACAACATTTCCGGTTACAGGCTAAAGAGGAATCTCCTACCTCTGCCCACTTACAGTTACCACCCCCACCCCACACCTTTTCAAAGGTGATTTTTTTACTTGAAAGCGGAGGAAATGGCAGGGAGGACTAGCTAACAGCACTGGTGAACTCCATTTTATGCTTGAAATTAATTAAAAGGTCCTAGCTGAATTAAAGTGATTAAAAATGATGGGAGAGCTTATATTTAAAATCTTCCCATAGGACCTAGACTAAAGCTAGCTGCACTATTTAGAAAAATAATGTGCAACACATTATTACGTTATTTGCTATCTGTCTTTCATCCGGTTTAAAAAATAGCTTTAATATCTCTATACTTGTGCATCATTCCATTTACAAAGTTTTTGTAAAAGAATAAAATACTGAAAGACCAAACTAACCAATGTGCATTTGATTAATCTGATCAAAAGATTCTACCACTTGTATTTACAATACTGTAATGTAAATATAATTTACAATGTAAATACAAATATTTCAAGCACCATTTTTTCCAAGTGTTCCCAATATTAAATCATTTCCAGTTTCTCTTTAATCGTCATACAATTTTGTGTCAATCAAATGATTCCCATCCCATCCCTGCTCCAGTGTAGTTTTCATTCTGCAATGCATGTACTTCCATGACATTGTAACAAATGGTCACCCCAAAGTTCAGCCCCTACCACTTACAGCTATGTCAATAACTTGGCACAAAACATATGTTGTTTGGGGACATCTTAAATAAATTTGCTTGCATTTTTTCTTTTTTATTCCCAGTGTCCCCTCCTCAATTAAGTCTCCTTGTCTTCTCATTCTAAAATATACAAACATCAATAATATCTCAGTCAATAAAAAGTTAAGTAAAACCATAATTGCTTTTGGAAAATGACATAACAAGCCTTTTGGCAATGGGAATATCAATATCAGCTTGCTGGAGGGAGTGTAGTGGAAAGGGGTTACTTACTATCAGAGAAATCCCTATGAAGTACCATGAACATACAAACACAAGTCTTGCTGACTAGATGTTTGGCTATCCTATGTGTCCATGCAGACCACGGTAGGTATTTGTAGTGCACAAGATGCGTGAAAGAAAAAGAAAAATGAACCAGTTTGCTTCCAGTTTAAGAGCTTGTCTGTCTGAATGACTGGAGTGGACACCAGGGCCGGCTCTAGGTAGACCCCCGGTGGCGCGGTGCACCAGGGCGCCGGCCGCGCGGAAACCATGCTGCGCCCTGCGAGGGCGGGGGCGCCGGAGCGATCTCCGCCCCTCAGCGCCAGGGCTCGCGACCTGCTCAAGACTGCCCTGGTGGACACTGACTTGTCATAGGCCATTAGTTTCTAGTGCTCACCAAGGCAGTAAACCTATGTCTTGGCAGTACCAAGAGAGGCGGCTGCTCACATTTATACACTCATTTATTCATATACTAGCTGTCTATCCATCCATCCCAACGTTTGAAAATGTTATGCAGAAATGAGATAAAAACAAAATACAACAGTCAAAGCTAAAACAATTAAGAATGCATCAAATCCATCCATAAACAGGAACCCACATACTGAAGTCTTGATCAATATTGGTTGGGATCAATACTTCCACATAAAAACTAGATGAGAGGAATAAAATCGGGCAAATAACTGTCTACCATGCATGATTGTTTGCAATATGTAGGGAACTATGTTTTCATATAGAGGAGCATCCTGTTTTATGAGCCACTAGCAACAATCCGAAGTAACACAAATGAGGCAAAGATTGGTCACCTGTTGCATCAAGATAAAGATTTGATGAAAGAAGATCCTTCACAGAAGGATCAGATACGCAGTGATGACTAAAAGAAGAGGGAGCTGAAAGAAATAAAAATAAGACTAACATAGTTCTGAATATAATGAGAAAGCAGAGGCAGAAAACAGAGGCAAAACAAAAAATCATGATAATCTAAAATTGTTTGCTCACCTGGACTATGATTAAGCCTTCATTGTTCAAGTTTAAATCTTCACCAGGTAGGATAGGATCATTTGCTTCACAAGCTTCTTTATTGCTCAGAGTATTGGAATAATTTGCCTTTCTAGAGTCTGTAGTAAGAGAAACCTCCTGGCAGTAGGAGTGCAGAAATGCTCGGACTCCGTCAATCCCCACAAACTGTGAGATGGGAGCCCCACTGAAATTCACACTCCCCGACTCAAGCAGCTGAGAATTTCTCCACCTGTGCAACTTGATGGCCCCTAACACAAGGAGGAAAGTGAAGAACAAGCAGGAGACAAAAGCCACTGCAAGGACCAGGTAGAAGGTGAGGTCAGACGGAGGCTCTACAGGAGCTGAGATGCTGCTCAGGTCTGAGAGGATTGCAGGGATGGTGTCAGCCAGCACCACAGTCAGAGTGGCTGAAGCAGAGAGAGGCGGCTGCCCATTGTCCTTCACTAAAACCATCAGGCTTTGCTTGAGGGCATCTTTCTCCAGAAAGAAACGGGCCGTCCTGATCTCTCCCGTGTGGAGCCCCAGAGTGACGAGCCCTGGCTCAGTGGCCTTGATCAGCTGGTAGGAGAGCCAGGCATTCTGGCCAGAGTCCGCATCCACGGCCACCACCTTAGTGACCAGGTAGCCTGGCTCAGAGGAGCGAGGGGCCAGCTCTATCCCCGTGGAGCCGTCGGTGGGAGGGGAGGGGTACAGGATCTGGGGAGCATTGTCATTCTGGTCCAGGATGAAGAGAGTCACTGAGACGTTGGAGCTGAGTGGTGGAGAACCTCCATCCTGAGCCTTTACACGGAACCGAATGTCTTGAAACTCTTCATAATCAAAGGAGGTCAGAGCATATATAACCCCCGTCTCAGAGTTAATGGAGAGGTAGGAGGAGAGGCGGGAGTCACTTCTTTCGTCATCAGTGATGGAATATGTTATTCTGGCATTTTCTTCCCAGTCTGGATCAATTGCTTTCAGGGAAAAGACTGATGCTCCTCTTGGATTGTTTTCTAGGAGATAAGAAGTGTAGACTGACTGTAGAAAGACTGGGGGGTTGTCATTTGTGTCTAACAGCTGCAGTGAAATAATTGCAGAGGTTGATAATGCTGGAATCCCATTATCAGTTGCTGTAACAATGATATCATAGGTTGCCACTTGTTCCCTGTCAAGGGCTCTGTCTGTCACTAAAGTGTAAAAATTGTCCATTGTTTTTTTAAGTTGGAAAGGAAGACTGTTGGAAATTGAGCATATAACCTCCCCATTGACTCCTGAATCTCTGTCTTGGACATTTAAAATGGCAATGACAGTTCCCGTTGGTGTGTTCTCAGGGACAGAGTTGAGTACAAAGGTGATTGCTATTTCAGGTGCATTGTCATTTAAGTCTGTTACAAAGATCACAACCTTTGATCTGTCACTTAGACCACCACCATCAATGGCTTGCACCTCAAATTCATATAAGGATGATATTTCAAAGTCAAGGCTTCCTGCAAGGATAATGTCTCCTGTTGTTGAATTCAATAGAAACATTTTAGAATTCTTCTCTGTGTTTTTTTCAAATGAATACTTTACCTCTCCATTTATCCCTTCATCTATATCGGTGGCTCTCACTGTAACGACTACAGACCCTTTAGGAATATTCTCCTTCATGCTTGCTTCAAAGATTTGTTGTGTGAAAACCGGTGCATTGTCATTTGCATCTAGAACAATTACATGAATTTGAGCAGTACCAGACCTGACTGGATCACCCCCATCAGTAGCTGTGAGGATTAGATCATAATCTGGTTGCTCTTCCCTGTCCAGAAGTTTCTCCAGCACTAGCTCAGCATGTCTTGCCCCATTTTCTCCTGTCTCCACATGCAGAGAAAAATGGCTATTACCTGAAAGTTGATAATTTTGTATAGAATTTATCCCTAGATCTGGATCTTGAGCTTTGGGTAGAAAAAACCTGTCTCTGAGTGTAGCTGTCTCACTGATTTTCATTTTCCATTCCTTTGGTAGAAACCAAGGAGCATTGTCATTTATATCTGTAATTTCCACTTCAATTCCATAGAGTTTTAATTTGCTTTCAATAAAAACCTGCAACTTCAATATGCATTTGTCTGTCTCTCCACAGATTTCCTCTCTATCTATTCTTTCAGAAATCTGTAAATGGCCATTGTTGACATTCAAAGCAAAATACTGAACCATACCTACACTGGAAACAATGCGGAGTCCATGATCTGAAAGCTGCTTCCCATCCATTCCCAGGTCCTTTGCAACATTCCCCACAAAAGAGCCTTTCTGCATCTCCTCAGGAATGGAATAGCGGATCTGCCCAGAAACTGCCTTCCAGATAGTCACCATGACAAGGCATTGCAGGATTCCTTTTTTGCATCTCCTGAGTCTGTGGGTTTCTTCCATGATCTTATACCAGGATAAAAAATGCTGGTTCTGTTCAAAAGCTCGAATGATTGGTTTCTGGTATTCCCTTTGTTCGGCTCCTAGTTCCAGTTCAAAATAGCCAATTTGTTTCTAAGCAAAACTTACTTCAGTTTTGCTTTCTGTACTGTCATGTCGTCTCAGTTATTGTGTGCTACACTGTGTAATAGCAAAGAATGTGAGGCTGGATCTTTTACTTTTTCCCCTTATTGGTGAACAGCGACACCATGAGGCTCAATACAAAACTGCAGAAGCCTTATTTTGGAATCCTAAATTTCTAATATGTGAAGTGAGAACATGTGTCTCCACTATGATAAAATGCAATAATTTCACCTGCTAGAATCACCCATAATTCTGTGATGCTTGTGCCTAGCCCTGCTTTGCATATAATACAGGAAGGAATAAAGGTCACTCATACCTGTTTCCCTTTGTTTGTAACATGTGATACTCCCCTAGAATTTGGAGCGATAGTATTGCAGCAGCAGTAAATAAATTGTCTTCTTTTTCTATCATTTGCCCCCAAATATGTAAAGAAGAATTTGACAGGGTTCTTTTGGAAGAATAAATCAGGACTCTGTATACTATGGTGATTTACCTCAGACTTTGCAGATATAATGATAGTCACTTCAACATTCCTGCCATGGAGTCAGTGTGTGTGCTTTTTTAAAAAAAATGGTTGGACAAGATCAGGCACCCCTAAACTGCGGACCTCCAGATGTTTTGGCCTACAACTCCCATGATCCCTAGCTTACAGGACCAGTGGTCAGGGATGATGGGAATTGTAGTCCAAAAATCTGGAGGGCCGAAGTTTGGGGATGCCTGGACTAGATGATTACTGAAGTCGCTTTCAACTCTATAATTCTAATATGTGAAGTGAGAACTCATGTGTCTCCACTATGATAAAACGCAATAATTTCACCTGCTAGAATCACCCATCATTCTGTGATGCTTGTGCCTAGCCCTGCTTTGCATATTATACAGGAAGGAATAAATGTCACTCATACCTGTTTCCCTTTGTTTCTAACATAATAATAATAATAATAATAATAATAATAATAATAATAATTATAATAAATTTTTATTTATACCCCGCCCTCCCCAGTCAAAACCGGGCTCAGGGCGGCTCACACCAATAAAATTACAATAAAACATAAAGAGCAATTAATTAGAATACAGATTAAAATACAATATTAAAATTTAAATGTGATACTCCCCTCAATCCATCCTAGAATTTGGAGCGATAGTATTGCAGCAGCAGTAAATAAATTGTCTTCTTTTTCTATCATTTGCCCCCAAATATGTAAAGAAGAATTTGGCAGAGTTCTTTTGGAAGAATAAATCAGGACTCTGTACACTATGTTGATTTACCTCAGACTTTGCAGATAAAATGATAGTCACTTCAACATTCCTGCCATGGAGTCAGTGTGTGTGCTTTTTTTATTAAAAAAAAGTCTATTTTTGGGATATAGTCAATAATATTCAGCTTCAAGGCAGGATTAATGCCTATTGGAATAAAAAGGCCTGCAGCAGGCCGTCAATGCCACCAGGAAGGCGGCCTAAAGAAGGACTTTTCACATCCCATGCATACCTGCCAAATATATCTCAGATAGTGGTCCCCTGTGGCAGGGAAGCACATGGCAGCATGTCCACCAGAAGTATTGTAGTTGCCCCATCTAGACAAAATTATAAATTCAAGTGGTCAGGGAACCAGTACCGCTTCTCACCATTTTATGTCCCAATGCCTGCTCATTTCTCCTCAGCAAGGAAGCAGGGGAGGTGGTTCTGCCAGGCTGAGGGCCTGCTCTCCACCTTTCATCACTCTAGCTGCTGCCACCTCAGAAACCTGACAGTTTGCCTGCTTTGCAATTACACCAGGCGCCATCAGTGTTTTTTGGACCTGTGGTCACCTTTTTAATTCTGAGAGAGTGCTGTGGGTGCCAGTCACAAAATGGCTTCCATGGGTGCATGGCATAATACAAAATGGCTGCTGTGGGGAGCACGGCATACCACAAAATTAGAGTGAGCACGGTCATGGTGAAACTTTTCCCATAATTGTATTTCCATACTAGGAAAGGCTCATCCTCTTGAATTTCTGTCTGCCATACATCTGTTAAAGGCACAATAACCCTGTTTCCCCCCCAATGCCAACCCTAAACCAAAGCCTAAGCTGTAGCCATTAAGTTCAAAGATATGTACTTCTGAGTAGGTATGTATACCATTATACTGTAAGTTAACTATACAATGAATTCTTAATGATTGGCAGGTCTTTAGCTTTTTCACAGCATAAGATATATCTAAGCCTCTTTGCAAAGTGTTCACATTTGCCTTTGGGTGAGTTTTTAACATCCTTCCACATTTACTGTGTTAATAATATCTAGAGAAAATAACTTCTAGGGATTACTTCATCTCAGACAAACCCACCACAGAAACGACGCGTCCCAGTTTCTAGGAACAAACAGCTCATATTCATGGCATTTAATAACTTTTTTAAAAAATCATATAATCAGGACAGTGCCCTCCAGCACTGCATATATACTGGTTGGTTTTTTTTTTGAGGCCTAGTAAGGGATTGAAGATGCTTGCTTAATTGTGAGGGCAGTAGAAAAAGTATTCAGGAAAGATAATATTTTCCTCAGAAGAATTGGGGGAGGAGCGCTGCCAGCACTTCTAAAACACTAAAGGCTGCCACAGATACACACAGGAGATCAAATAGAGTGAATAAGCATTCTCTAGAAGAGGCTCCACAGCAGAAATTATGGTTTATCTGTCAGAAAATAATTACCATATTTAGTGACAGGAAAGTTCTGGTAGATTTTCTCCAGGAATAGTTACAGGTAGGTAGCCGTGTTGGTCTGACGCAGTCAAAATAAAAATAAAAAATCCTTCCAGTAGCACCTTAGAGACCAACTAAGTTTGTCATAGGTATGAGCTTTCGTGTGCATGCACACTTCTTCAGATACACTGGAACAGAAGTAACCAGACCCTTATGTATATTCAGAGGGTGGGGTGGGGGTGATGGGAATGGGTGATGGGCTGATAGGAGTGGTAAACCTGTTGATGGCTGTTAACAACTGTTAATGGCTGCAATTGGTCTTGCAGGAAAAAGCAAGGGCTGAGGTGCTAAAGAAAGCTTGATCATGTATAATGAGATAAGAATCCTATGTCTCTGTTCATACCAGGTCTCTCCATGGTTTTAAGCTTGGTAATGAGTTGCAATTCAGCAACTTCTCTTTCCAGTCTGTTTCTGAAATTTTTCTGTAATAAAACAGCTACTTTGAGATCTTGTATAGAATGTCCTGGGAGATTGAAGTGTTCTCCTACTGGTTTCTCTGTCTTGTGATTCCTGATGCCATATTTATGAATAGTTTTGTATGTAGCAAAAAGCCAAGCGGTGTTTGGCAAGGCTGGCCCAGTACATTTTGGCACCTGAGACAGACCCCAGAATGGCACCCCCTCCCCACCAGGGAAGATGGGCTGAGTGAAGATCTACGTCAGGAACTGACATCAGGACCTGCTGCCCTGGCGGACTCTGCTGCCTAATGTGGTCACCACACCTTACCTCATGGGTGGGCCGGCCCTGGTGCTTGGCATTTCAAAGCCATTACAAGGAACAGCTCTGTCTCTGCCTAGTCTTATGTGAGAGTCTTCCCTATCCACACACCTCCCTGTCTTTGATCTTATCCTTTTAGAGGTTTGGAAAGTGGTAGGTGCACTCATGGTCCGTCATATGGAAGATTCACTTTAATCCTTGCATATGGCAGTGCTTTCTTCTGCCAGGTTACATCTTTGTTAATCCTTATGCCCTACCCATCCTGGCAGAGAACATGAGAATCCACATGACATTTACTAATGGAAAAGACAGAAGATTCAGCCTAAAACTAATTGCAAAAATGCACTAAATAATCTATCTTAATTCATATTCATAATGATATATTCATTTTTCTCGATTCGGCAGATGCTAGAATATCAGTCAGACAAGTACATAAGTATAACTCATGATTATTCTTCCTATGAACACATGTCATTCCAAAATATACCTACATCTATATGGTAAATTGCAGCCTTCTGAGACCCAGTGATTTCTGGAGAAGGAACTTAAGCATGTGGTTATCTCTCCTATGGATGGTGCCCGTAATATTGATGTTCATTAAAAAGTTGCATGGCATCAATTATATTTTTACATACCATAATATATATTTGGCAACGAGGAACAGAGAGTCGCTTTGCTACTGAGCAATATAGCAGTAAAGTTAAGAAATGTAATTGAGTAAAATAATTTGTCTGTGTTATAACACAAAACACAAATACTGAAAATCAACAACTGCAGTGTTACTAATTGTAAGCAACAGCAATGGCTAGCACACAGTCTGTGTGTAAATAGTGAGTTTTATTCCAAATAGACAAAACAAAGGCAAGTAACCACAAGAAAGACTGCAACTTCCTGCTCAAGACCACTAGTTAATCAGATGATGACTCATCTAGCTCTCTAGCGTGAGTCCACCTCCTTTTATTCCTACGCTCGAACAACGCCCTCTGCCTCTCTCTCTGTAATTGCCATTTCCTCTTATCCTGTAACCCTCCCCTCCTACGTTCCTGTAACTTTAAAGAACTAGGAACAGACTCGGACAAACTCTCTTCTGAGGTTTGAGTTATTTCTGCCATTTGCTCACCCCTCCCAGCCAGTTCCTTTATCAAAGCAAGCCTCCCTTCCAGTTCCGGGCTATCAGCCAAGTCCGACAGCTGAGCCTCATTAGTTATCGGCTCTAACCTAACATCATCCCCCCCTCTAGGGGCCTCCTCTCCTTCCTCCCGCCTCCGCACTTCCTTACTTGGGGCGTTATGAGATACCTCCCACCATTCTCCCTCTTCACTTCCCCAATAACTGCAACCCGGTTGCGACTCTTCTACTTCTTCCTCCTCTTCAAACCCACCATTCACTTCAGCTTCCCAGTCTGCCTGTTCTGCCTGCTCCTCTACCCAACCCCGGGGTTTGGGTTTATTAGGGTACCTATGGTGAAACTCTCTCTGCAGCCTAGATGCATGTATATCACTCGCATTCACCCATGAGTTCTCCTCTGGTCCGTACCCTTTCCAAGCCACCAAATACTGTACCCCCCTGCCCCTTCTACGAGAGTCCAATAGCTGAACCACTTCATATTCCGGTTCACCCTCCACCCAGATGGGCAAAGGTGGTGGCTCCTTCCTCTTCTGATACCGGTGTCTTGGCGTTACTGGCGATAAGAGTGACCGATGGAACACCGGATACATCTTCATTGAAGTCGGTAAACGTAACTTATATGAAACAGGATTTATTTGTTCCAACACTTCGAATGGCCCTACCCGTTGCGGCAGTAACTTCTTACAACGTCCCTTGCTCGGCCAATCTTTAGTGGATAGCCAAACTTGGTCCCCTACCCTTATCTCCTTGCCCACTTGCCGGTGTTTATCAGCTTCTGCCTTATACAGAGCCTTCGCTTTTTCTAGCTGTTCTCGCAGAATACTGTGCAACGCTTCCATTTCTTCTGCGAACTGTTCAGCTGCAGGCACTGCCAGTCCATCTCCCTGACCTGGAAACACCCGTGGATGTCGCCCATGGCAGGCAAAAAATGGCGTCTGCTGTGTAGAAGCATGCACAGCATTATTATAAGCAAACTCAGCCAACGCTAGTTTCCCAACCCAGTCATCCTGTTGATAATTCACGTAACAACGTAGGTACTGTTGCAACGTCGCGTTCGTCCGTTCGGCCTCTCCGTTTGTCTGAGGATGCCGAGCCGATGAGAGGCACACCTCCACCTTCAGCAATTGCATCAGTCTCCTCCAAAACTGGGAGGTAAACTGCGTTCCCCTATCAGACACAATCTTCTGCGGCAATCCATGCAATTTGAACACATGTTCTATGAAGAGTTGCGCGGTCTCCTGTGCCGACGGTAATTTCTTGCAAGGAACAAAGTGTGCCATCTTGGAGAACAGATCTACTACCACCAAACCACTGTCTGTTTCTGCGACTCGGGCAAATCAGTGATAAAGTCCATAGCAATGCCTTCCCACGGTGCTTGTGGTGTGGGCAGTGGTTGAAGTAGCCCGGCTGGTGTTTCGCGAGGTCTTTTGGACCGTTGGCACACTTCACATGCCCGGACATACTCCTTGACCTCCTCCTGCATCCGTGGCCACCAAAAATCCCTTGATACCAGACGTTCCGTCTTCCACTGCCCAAAATGTCCTGCTGTTGGACTGTCATGGCATTGTCTCAGCACCCTCGCACGAAGCTCTCCCTCTGGCACATAGAGAGCTTCCCCCTTGTACAGCAGCCCTCCTTTCTCAGTAAACTCCTTCCCTTGGACTTCCCCCTTACGTATTGCCTTCCTCTTCTCTTGAGCGAACCCATCCTTCTGCGTTTGTTGGAGAAAGTCTGACCGTTCTAATGCCGTCATTGTTGCTAGCTGCAGTTGTTCGGGGCTCAGGATCAATCTCCGTTCTAACCCGGTCTCTATTTCGGAATACTCCGGTTTTCGGGACAATGCGTCCGCCCGCTGGTTCTGAGCACTAGCCACATACTTAATCCGGAAATTGAACCTGGCAAAGAATTGCGCCCACCTAATCTGTCGTTGGTTCAATTGACGAGCCGTCTGCCAGTACTCTAGGTTTTTATGATCAGTGCGTACCTCCACCTGATGCTGCGCCCCTTCCAAGAAATGCCGCCAAGTTTGTAGAGCATCCTTTATTGCCAACAACTCTCTCTCCCATATAGTATAATTTTGTTCTGACGATTTTAATTTCCTTGAGTGAAAGGCACATGGTCTCAGTTCCCCTTTGTCATCTTCCTGGAGAAGCACCGCCCCAATGGCTTTGTCCGAAGCATCAGTTTCCACGACCATCGGCTTGTACGGGTCTGGATGAGCCAAGTATCTTTCCTCCACAAACAAGTTCTTAAGTCTCTCAAACGCCTTTTGGGCTTCCTCAGTCCATTTAAACGCCTTTTTGCCTTTCAAACAATCTGTTATCGGTGCTGTAAGGCCTGAGTACCTTGGTATAAACTTCCGATAGTAATTGGCAAACCCCAAGAATCTTTGTACATCTT
This sequence comes from Zootoca vivipara, assembly GCF_963506605.1. Taxonomy (NCBI): domain Eukaryota; kingdom Metazoa; phylum Chordata; class Lepidosauria; order Squamata; family Lacertidae; genus Zootoca; species Zootoca vivipara. The sequence continues at coordinate 83,462,678 of NC_083283.1, forward strand.
TTCGAGTCTTGGGTCTTTGCCATGACACTACTGCCTGAACCTTTGCTGGATCCATGTGCACCCCCTCTGGGGTGATTCTATAGCCTAAGAACTCCACTTCTGTTACGTGAAAGTGGCATTTCTCCAACTTAGCGTACAATCGATGTTCTCTTAGACGCTCTAACACTTCCTTCACATGTTGTACGTGTTCTTCCAGACTCTCCGAGTAGATTAATAGGTCATCTAAATAAGCAAGGACCGAACGATCCAACAAGTCGGACAACACGTAATTAATAAATGCCTGAAAGGTGGCCGTGCCCGACTGTAGTCCAAACGGCATGACAAGATATTCAAATGTGCCGTACCTGGTGTTAAATGTCGTCTTCCATTCATCTCCCTCTCTTACTCGTATCAAATTATATGCCCCCCTCAAGTCCAGTTTTGTAAAAATTTTAGCCGACCGTAATCTTTCCAACAAATCCCCAATTCGTGGCAACGGGTAACGACTGGGAATCATGCGCTGGTTGATCTTCCTGTAATCAACTACAAGTCTTTTCTCAGAAGTGTTCTTCTTATCCACAAAGAAAATTGGAGCTCCTCCCGGAGTCTTGGTAGGCCGTATGAAACCCCGTTCCAAATTTTTTCGCAGGAACTCCCTCAGTTCTGCCAACTCCACTTCTGACATAGCGTAGATACGGCTGGCGGGTATCTCAGCCCCTGGCACCAGATCTATTTTGCAATCGTACTGGCGATGCGGTGGTAACCGATCTGCCTCCTTCTCGCAGAATACGTCTCTAAAAGACTTATACTGTGGGGGTATTTGTCTCTCTTCCCCAGTGAGCGGACCACAGTCTGGCGTACCATTGGCCTCACCATTCTTCTCCGCCCTGATTCCCAAACAATGTAGTCGGCAATACACTGACGAAAAGGTCATCGATCTCTGGCCCCAGGAGATCATCGGATCATGACGGGATAGCCAACTCATCCCCAAAACCACGGGGTAGGAGTTCAACCTGGTGATATGGAATGCAATGACCTCTCGGTGTCCCGGCAGTTCTAGACCAATTGGCATTGTGGCCTCTGACACACAGCCAGACAGCAACACTCTACCATCAATTGTTCTAACTTCTAAAGGTTCTTCCAATGACTGTGTCTCTATTCCCAACCTGCTCACCAAGTCCATGTCTATAAAATCAGTCGAGGCTCCAGAATCAATAAGAACTTCCACACGCTCGCCCCTTCCATCTGGGAGTCGTAGCATTGCGAATGCTGTAATTACTGGTAAGATCGGTCCAGGTGGAAGCCCTTTGGGTCTCTTTTCCCCCAACCCGAGGCCTCCAGAACGGGCTGGGTCATCTCGTTTCCCGACTGCTCCACTATGCCCTCTCCAGGTGTTGTTACATTTGTGCCAGACAGCGCACCTCGGTTTCTTCCTACAGTACACTGACGAGCCATGTGATTGGGGGAGCCGCAGATAAGGCACAACCGATCTCTCCACCTTCTCTCTCTCTCAGCGTGTGTAATACTAGGTGTTGTACCCCTTCTGATAGAACTACGTTGCATGGGTGCTTCTTCCTCCACCCTTCGTGAATCCGGCAGCTCTAAGGGCACAAATGTCCTGCGGCTCTCAGACCTTCCTTGGCCCCTACGCAACCTGTCCAGCGATTGGAACCTCAGGTCTAGTTGCAAGGCGACTTGTGCCACCTCTTCCAAGGTCTTCAACCCAGGATTTTTTGCCAACTCCACCCGAATCTCTTCACTGAGTCCCGCCTTAAACAATCCAACCAAGGCCTTTCCTTCCCAGCCTAGTTGTCTAGCAAGTCTCACAAAAGAGGACCAGAACTGTGCTACAGTTCCCTTTCCTTGCTTAAGGCTCAAGAACTCCTGTTCCCACTCTGCTTCTTGTGCAGGATTCCTGAACATGCTATCCAGAAGCTTCAAGAAGGCTGATAAGTTGGTGAGCACTCGGTCATTAGACATTAGGTAAGGGGCAATACACTGCCGCGCCTTCCCTTCCAAAAGCCCCACCACCAGGGCCACTCTGGCATCATCATCTCTGTATTCTTCCCCCTTAAGCCTTAAATAATACAAGCAGGAAGCCCGAAATGAATCATACTCTGCACCGCTCCCACTAAAACGTGGGGGAAGGGGAACAAAATTCTTTGCCACTTGCCTGCCAGATAAGTCAGAGAGTTGTCTTGCTTGTTCTGAGGTCACTCCTTCCAGCCGTGCTAATCTTGCCTTCAACTCTTGGTTCTCTGCCCAGAGAGCTTCAGTATTATCTTCTAACTTCATCTCCATTGCTGTTGCGCCAACTGATAAATCCCCAGCCGGTTGCTGCTTCCCCTTTTCTTCCATTCTTGCTTAAATCCACATGCTTCCCCTTCAGCAGCAAGTTAGATGAGTCATGCTGTAAGCAACAGCAATGGCTAGCACACAGTCTGTGTGTAAATAGTGAGTTTTATTCCAAATAGACAAAACAAAGGCAAGTAACCACAAGAAAGACTGCAACTTCCTGCTCAAGACCACTAGTTAATCAGATGATGACTCATCTAGCTCTCTAGCGTGAGTCCACCTCCTTTTATTCCTACGCTCGAACAACGCCCTCTGCCTCTCTCTCTGTAATTGCCATTTCCTCTTATCCTGTAACCCTCCCCTCCTACGTTCCTGTAACTTTAAAGAACTAGGAACAGACTCGGACAAACTCTCTTCTGAGGTTTGAGTTATTTCTGCCATTTGCTCACCCCTCCCAGCCAGTTCCTTTATCAAAGCAAGCCTCCCTTCCAGTTCCGGGCTATCAGCCAAGTCCGACAGCTGAGCCTCATTAGTTATCGGCTCTAACCTAACACTAATAAATATAAAACCATGTGCTATTTATAATAACAGCCTCCAAGATAGTATTGTAGATCAGCAGATAGATGTAAAATTCACCAAGATGAGTAAGTTCATATAAAATCAAAAGATAACCTGATTAACTCACCTGGGCTATGACTGGATCACCATCATTCAAATTTAAATTTTCACCAGATATGATAGGATTCTTTACCTCACAAGTTTGTTGATTGCTCAGAGTATTGGAATAATTTGCCTTGGAAATACTAAATTGACTTTTCTTAGAGTCTGTAGTAAGAGAAACTTCCTGGCAGTAGGAGTGCAGAAATGCTCGGACTCCGTCAATCCCCACAAACTGTGAGATAGGAGCCCCACTGAAATTCATACTCCCCGACTCAAGCAGCTGAGAATTTCTCCACCTGTGCAACTTGATGGCCACTAACACAAGGAGGAAAGTGAAGAACAAGCAGGAGACAAAAGCCACTGCAAGGACCAGGTAGAAGGTGAGGTCCGACGGAGGCTCTACAGGAGCTGAGATGCTGCTCAGGTCTGAGAGGATTGCAGGGATGGTGTCAGCCAGCACCACAGTCAGAGTGGCTGAAGCAGAGAGAGGTGGCTGCCCATTGTCCTTGACTAAAACCACCAGGCTTTGCTTGAGGGCATCTTTCTCCAGAAAGAAGCGGGCTGTCCTGATCTCTCCTGTGTGGAGCCCCAGAGTGAAGAGCCCTGGCTCGGTGGCCTTGATCAGCTGGTAGGAGAGCCAGGCATTCTGGCCAGAGTCTGCATCCACGGCCACCACCTTAGTGACCAGGTAGCCTGGCTCAGAGGAGCGAGGGGCCAGCTCTATCCCCGTGGAGCCATCGGTGGGAGGGGAGGGGTACAGGATCTGGGGAGCATTGTCATTTTGGTCCAGGATGAAGAGAGTCACTGAGATGTTGGAGCTGAGTGGTGTAGAACCTCCATCCTGGGCCTTTACACGGAACTTAATCTCCCGAAACTCTTCATAATCAAAGGAGGTCAGAGCATATATAACCCCCGTCTCAGAGTTAATGGAGAGGTAGGAGGAGAGGCGGGAGTCACTTCCTTGGTCATCAGTGATGGAATATGTTATTCTGGCATTTTCTTCCCAGTCAAGGTCATTTGCTCTTAAGGAAGAGACCATTGCTCCTCTTTGGTTATTCTCCACAAAATAGAAAGTATAGTCTGTTTTTTCAAAGAGGGGTGGGTTGTCATTTGTGTCTAAAACATGAAGTGTGATAACTGTGACTGTAGAAAGAGGGGGGACTCCATGGTCAGCAACTGTCACAGTAATATTGAAGACTGACACCTGTTCTCTGTCAAGGGCACCATCAGTCACCAAACTGTAAAAGTTATCCATGGACTTCTTTAGCTGGAAAGGGAGGTTGCTAGGGATTGAACATGTGATTTCCCCATTGATTCCTGAATCTCTGTCTTGGACATTTAAAATGGCAATTACCGTTTGGGATGGTGAACTTTCAGGTATGGTGTTGCTGGCAAAGGTAACTGATAATTCAGGTGCATTGTCATTCAGATCCGTAACAGATATCACAACTTTTGATCTGTCACTCAGGCCTCCTCCATCTTTGGCTTGTATCTCAAATGCATATAAAGATGATTCCTCATAATCAAGATTCCCAATAAGGATGATTTCACCTGTTGTGGAATTTAATAGAAACATTTGGGAGTATCTCTTTGTGATTTTTTGGAAGGAGTATTTTATGTCTCCATTGATTCCTTCATCCATATCAGTTGCTCTCACTGTCAAAACTGTGGACCACTTGGGAATATTCTCATTGACACTCACTTCATAGAGAGGTTGGCTGAAAACTGGTGAATTGTCATTTGCATCAAGGACAACGATGTGGATTTGTAATGTGCCAGTCCTGATGGGATCACCTCCATCAGTAGCTGTGAGGAGCAAATCGTAAGTTGATTGTTCCTCTCTATCCAGTGACTTTTCCAACACAAGTTCAGCAAGTCTGACTCCATTTTCTTCTGTTTGCACATGCAAAGCAAAATGGCTACTGCCTGTGAGTTGATAGCTCTGCACGGAATTTATCCCCAAATCTGGATCTTGAGCTTCGGGAAGAGGGATCTGGAATCCAGGTATAGATGCCTCACTGATTTCCAGCTCCTGTTCCCCTAGAGGGAAGTGGGGAGCATTATCATTTATATCTATAATTTCCACTTCGATTCCATAAAGCTTCAGTTTGCTTTCAACAAGAATCTGAAACTTCAGTATACATTTCTCTGCCTCTCCACAAATTTCCTCTCTATCTATTCTTTCAGATATCTGCAAATGGCCATTGTTGGCATTCAAAGAAAAGTACTGAATCATACCTACAGGGGAAACAATTCGAAGTCCATGGTCTGGGAGCTGCTTGCCATCCATTCCCAGGTCCTTTGCAACATTCCCCACGGAAGAGCCTTTGTGCATCTCTTCTGGAATGGAGTAGTGGATCTGCCCAGAAACTGCCTTCCAAGAAAACATGATGAAAAGCCACTTGAAGATTCTCTTTCTGCCATTCCACAGTCTCTGAATTCCTTCCATCCTTGCAGCAGGTTAAAGGCCCTTAGATTCTGGTTCAAATGATGCTGTATCCAACTCTTTTCTGCGGAAAATGCACTTCCATTTCTTCTTTACACTGACAAGCAGCTTGTTCCTTCAGATATTTTGTGCTTGTGTTTAATGGAACGGCAACTTCAATTGGGCAGGATTTCTCATTTCTCCTCCGTTCTGGTGAACAGTGACACCCAGAGGCTCAAACCCAAAATGCAAAAACTTCACTTTTGAAAATTAAATAAACACCATTTCACTGTACGTACTGTACTACTGCTATTATAAATGCAAATATAGCTAGTTTAACTAGGTATATTTGTCCATACAGTATTCTTTATTTCTTTTCCTTAGAATTTACCCACTAAGGATAAATAAGCGTGACAACTTTTGTTGTTGTAAACAAGTCGAAAAGGAGCAGGAAAGAGAAATATATTTAGGATTCCTGCCCTACCCCATTATTGGAAATTCTGAAATAAATTGAATTCTGGAATATTGAACTTTCTCAGCAATGTTGTTTGCTGGATATTCAAAAGATTCAATTGGGATGCAGAAAAAGGAATAATAAGCCTCTGGTACTTCTTTTCTTTGTGTCAGTGTGATGTCTGAGGATGCTTATAGCTGTAAAGTGAGGAAACTGATATGCTCGCACACAGTTCTTTCCTGCTGTTTTCATGGGGAAACAGAGGCATCCATGTGCAGAAAGGCTGACAGAGTTGTGGCATTGGCCAGTGACATTCATTGTTGTGTCACACCAAATACGCTGGTGTGCATGAAAATTAGCACAACTTGCCAGTATTTCAGTCAAAAACCACAGTTCCACAGCACAGCAGGTACCAATCAGGAAAAGTAACTAATTCAATATTCCCCACAAATTTGAATGCATCCTCTCTCCCTCCCCTATATCGTAACACTGGTCTACTTTTCTGGGTTATTGTAAGAGTTACACAGCACTATGTGTGAAGCGCCTTGAACACTCTAAAGTGCTGTATAAACACTAGGTATTACTGCACAGAGCAAAGAAGTAAAATGGCCACATTCTCTAATTCATTGCCACTGCTTATCTGGACAGGGCTTTGCTTCAGTAAAGGCAAGGTTAGGGCCATGCAGGTGCACCAGCAGGAATGCCGGATTGGTTGCTGAAAGAAGCATACAGACCCAACCGCACTGCTGCCTCATCCACAGCCCCAGCTTATCACAAACACACTACTGTGGATGGATAACATTCAATGGTAGCTTAGAAGTGCACATGTGAAAATTGGATGTGAAACTCAGAGCTTTATTAAAAACGAGCATGTGAGGGCTTGTTAAGCAGCAGAGGTAGGTGGTTTTCAGCCATCTTTGTTGGAGAGCTTGATGTTGTGCTTCTTGTTCTACAAGATTAAACTGCTAAAACTGAATTTGGCCATTAGCAGGAGGGACAAGACACTGAATTATCCACTAGATACTGAATTATCCACTAGATAATGTCAACAAATGTTCTTTTAACATTAGTCTTCATCTTTCCTAATGGAATATACACTGGTGGTAAGCATGACCCAGCTTTAAAGTACAGCAATTACAGGATGTGCAGATGTATGTCCTGGCCATAAGAAAACATTCCATGCCAAAGAGTTAAAAAGGCATCTACCATTAGTAGTTGTGACTCAATAGTCATTTGTCACCTATATTTCTACAGTATGGAAGCATGACTGGAGATGGTGTAAGTAGAAATACTAACCGCACGCTCCACGTCCATACACCTTTACATACAAACTGCTCACCACAACTTAACAACTTGTCATAATCTCTAACAATATAATGCAAATGCTCTTTGCTGTTTAAGTGCCAAGGAAAGGAATGTCAGTACTTTGGGATTGCATCCACATTGGACATCAGTAATATATAAGAGAATACAGGACTTGGGCAGGGCAGGGGTGGGGTGGGGGGTCAGGGGATAGTTTTGGGTTCATGATATGGTCCTGTTTGGTTTAGGGTATTTGTCAATCCAGGGACCACAGTTTTTCCTTTTAATTCATTAATTGTGTTTTGCATTTCCAGTATATACATATCTTGGAAGTGGGAGGATATGTGCAAGTGCATATTATTTATTTATTTAAAATAATTTTATAGTCCCCACCACACACACACACACACACACACACACAGAGAGAGAGAGAGAGAGAGAGAGAGAGAGAGAGAGAGAGAGAGAGAGAGAGAGAGGATGCAACATCTCTAGAAATCATGCCAAGAGAAACTCCCTTTCGATGCCACTCTTCCACACAGGTTGTACATGATAGCTTCCGACAGTGCTCCACCACTTAATATGTTGTGCTATTCTCATCAGACCCAAATCCCAAGCTGTGTCTGTGACCAGAACACAATATCCAAATGCTATGTAAGATTATTTGTATATATGAGAACTAAATCAAGTTATTCTTAAATGTTTAGTGATTAATTGATCCTTTACTCTCATTAAATAATCCAACCCATAAAAAACTCCACAAACACTTCCTAAAATTCAGTTGAAAAACTACTAAGAAATTTACCAACTTATTTAAAGAATATGCTATGAAAGACTTTTTGGTATTCTTGTAAATTTCTTAAAGGACAGAATGTAAAAATAACTACATATTCAATTGCATTTGTACTGCAAAAATAAGAAAAGAAAAAAATAGCATTCTCTCTGCCCAGCCATCACTCTGTGATCTTACCACAGCACCCTGAGTTACCATGCAGATGTGCACCTAGACAATTCTGACAGAGCCTCCGCCATCCTGCAATGCTGTCCTTCAGTAGTTGCTGGAAAGTCCAATTAGCTTGCTCTCCAGCAGTAGCAGCTCAGTACTACTTCCTACCTACTTCCCTGGTGACATGGCCTGAACTGTCTGGAATGCCAGTTTGATAACATCCACTGTTTATAATAAAACTCTCAAACAAGTGACAACACACCTAATTCCCTAAAAAGAAAATGCAATATAACTCACCGTGCTGTCATTTTCCTTTTCAGAATTTAAATTGCCTCCACTGACCATCAAAGAAATGTCAGAGTTGCCATTGCAAATGATGTTCTCTGCTAATTGGACAGTGGGCTGCAGGAATGTCAACTCATTCCTCCTGGATTCAGAGGACAGACAGACCTGGTAGGAATAAGGCAAAGTTCCGTCCTCATAATTTGGTGGGAATATGGCACCAGCCTTTGAATGGGGGTCAGGAATAAAGCACTGAAGGAAAGTGGGGTTCCTTGACCTTCGAAGCTTCATCAGAATGGTCAGAATCACCGTCACCAGGAACAGAAAGGACACCAGGGTCAAGGCCAATACCAAATAAAACTGCAGATCCGACTGATACTCTGAGTCATTTGGTTGGGAGTTCATTTCTGGAAGAGCCTCCTGGAAGTTCTCAGCAAACACCAAGCTCAAAGTTGTGGTGGCTGAGAGAGGAGGATGCCCATTGTCCTTCACCAGGATGACCAGCCTCTGCTTCACTGCATCTCTCTCAAGTAATGCTCGGACTGTTTGCACCTCTCCTGTGTGGGAGCCAATACTGAAGAGTGAGGGCTCTGTGGCCTGCAGGAGATGGAAGGAGAGCCAGGCATTGTGTCCCGAATCAGAGTCCACCGCCACCACCTTCGTCACCAGATACCCCGACTCAGCTGACCGAGGCACCATCTCAAAGAAAGGTGAGCCCTCTGTTGATTGTGAAGGGTACAGGATCTGCGGAGCATTATCATTTCGATCCAAAACACATACTGTCACTGTGGCACTGGTATAGAGTGGTGGAGAACCTCCATCTTGGGCCTTCACTTGAATCTGAAACTCCCTGAATTGCTCATAGTCAAAGGAACGTTGGGCATAGATGATCCCAGTCTCAGAGTTAATGGAAACATAGGAGGAGAGAGGCAGGTCCTTGATGTTGCTGTTAAGGATGGAGTAAGTGATTTGGGCATTGCGATCCAGATCTGGGTCAGAGGCCTTGACGTGGAAAATTGAAGTTCCAGATGGATTGTTCTCTGGAACATAGGCAGTATAAGAAGATTTTTCAAAGGCTGGTGGGTTATCATTGATATCTGAGATCTGTATTAATACGGATTTTTGTGTGGAGAGTGGAGGTGTGCCTTTGTCTGTGGCTATGATTGTAATATTATACTCTGGAGTCCTTTCTCTGTCAAGGGCACCATCTATGAGGAGCTTGAAGTAATTATCTGAAGATGAGACTATCAGGAAAGGTACAAGCTCCTTCAGGTGACAGGTGACTTCTCCATTATCCCCAGAATCCCTGTCCTGAACTTTAATGAGAGCAATCACAGCTCCAGATGTGACATCTTCAGGAACTGGGCTGGACACAGATGTAAGGATCACATCTGGAGTATTGTCATTCTCATCAAGAACCTCAATCTCCACTTTGCAATGTGCCGCCAATCCTCCTCCATCATTTGCCTGAATTATCATCACATAATATTGACTCTCTTCAAAATCAACACTTTCTATGAGTGTAATTGTTCCGTCTCTGGGATCCAGATGAAACTTCTGTTCAGCTGTTTCCGCAATGTCACTGAAAGTATAAGTGATGTCAGCATTTGACCCTTCATCACTGTCAGATGCTTTGACTCGTAGCACAGAGGTTCCTTTGGGTGCACTCTCCTTCAGGCTCACTTTATAGATTGTCTGGGTGAAAACAGGGGCATTGTCGTTAATATCAATAACTGTAACCAATATTCTGGCTGTTCCAGTTTTTGGAGGTTCTCCACCATCCATGGCTGTAAGGACCATGTGGTGTGTGTGTTCCTTTTCCCTGTCCAGTTTCTTCTGCAATATTAATTCTGCATATTTGCCGCCATCATTGCCGTTTTGGATTTCCAACATGAAATATGGAGTTGAGCTCAACTGATAATTCTGGAGGGAATTTGTGCCAATGTCCTTATCTTCAGCATTTCCTAGAGCATATCGAGTTCCTGACGGAGTAGACTCACTCAATTTAAGCTCAATATTTTCATTCCGGAAATGTGGGGCATTATCATTAATGTCCTGGATAAAAATATTTATGTGGAAAATATTCAAAGGGTTGTGTGCCACAACTTCTAATTTGAGGACACAAATTGATGATTTACCACAAATCTCTTCCCGGTCTATCCTCTCATTCACATACAGATTGCCATTTTGTTCATTCAGATCAAAGAATTGCTTTTCTGAAGAAATCCCAAGCTTGCGCTTTGACAGCTCTCTGATATCCAACCCCAGATCTTTAGCAAGGTTCCCCACAAAGGAGCCCTGCTCTGCTTCCTCTGGAACTGAATACTGAACCTGCTCAGACACTACCTGGCAGCAGAACACAGACCAGAATATGAACAGAAACAGTACTTGCCTCTTGGTGATGTCTCTTGTTCTCTTTGCCTGCTTTACCTCCATCAAATCCATTTCATTTCCTGATTTCTCCTCCTCCTTCACTTCAGTTTTCAAGACTCCCAGTACACTTAAGTGAGATAATAGAAATATTGTTCTTTTGAGCTGATCCTTGGGAAACTGAGAGCTTTCCTTTCTTAAGCAGCTTTTAAAATAAAAGCTTTTTCTTTCTGCTTCACTGATGTGTTAAGAGAGAGAGAGACTGCTCCAAGAGCCTCACAAATGCTGAGCCATGGCTGCTCCCATGTTGTCCAACAGTGACACTCTGAGTCCACATGGGGAACTGTATTTGCTGATATTCATGCTTATAATTCTATATTGCTATTTCCCCCTGATCTATATGGAGAACTGAGAATGACTAAAAATTCTTTCACTGGTTGTCCAAATGTACTTTAGTATTGTTTGATTAGTAGTTCCATAAGCTTAATTCAGATTTGCTTTTCTTTGCATAGAAACTGTTGTTTTAATATTTTTATTGTTTTTGCTGGTAGATGATAATGACACTTTGGGATGTCTTTGATGTTGCATAAACACAAGCAATTGTCAGCAGAAGAAAACCATGCAATAATTCAGAAAGCCTATATCTCTGCCTAGGGGTGCCATACATTTGGATTTCCCTGGACGTTACTGGGATTTCAAAGGCGGAATTGACATCTGCGGGGGGGATTTCCAAAAGGTGGCGCTTTGTCCTTAATCTTCTGCAAGTCAATTGCAAAATCACGGTTTTCGGGGCGTTTTTATCTAGAAAAAGCTCAACAACTTTCAGGTTTTCCTAAAAACAATTGTGGGATGCCCTGGCAACCCTATCCCTGCCAGAATTCAGGTGATTTGGCCTTTATTTAATTATGAACTTGTTTAGGAAATTTAAATTTTGTATTTTGTTCTGTCTTTAAGATTTTGGTGCATTGTGTGCTTTATTTCTGTTCTGTTGGCCATAATAAAATGCTGGAAAAGGAGTTTAAATTCACTTTAGCACAGGATAACGCTTTCATTCTTTAGTCTTATGCATATTCATTTGACATTTTTCTCATATGTTCGTAATCTTCCCTGTGGCGTCTGGCTGGCCATTGCTGCACTAGAGGAAGTTTTGGGTGATACATCTTTCCTTACGATTCTGTGTGATGATTCCCAATTCCTTAGGTGGTGAATTATTCAATATTCTCCCTTAGACTTTTTTTGGATGCTTTTCAATGGTATTTCCCATATGATCCTTTTGAATAATTGGTTTTTCATTTCTGTTTTCATAGTATTGGTACGTAATTCTATACAACCTTTGCTAGTAAGATTTTATTACAGTTTTTACATTGCAATCCTATACCAACTTACCTGGGTATAAACTCCATTGAAGTCAATGAAACATATCTGAAGATAAAAGTTTTGTTAGATGTATTACGTTTTTGGATTGCTTTGGCACATGTGGAAGTTTACTGTAATTAATCAGGAATGTTTATGACATGAAGAAAAAGCTTCTACACAAGTGCATTCAAAGTGTGCACTACTCTGCCAGAATTTCAGTTTGTCAGACTGTAAACTGAAATGCAATAATTAATTGTGGTAGTAGTAGTAGTAGTAACAATAGTAGTTTTGAACTGAGAACTTTCTTTTCTGTCATTATTGTATCAGTGCAGAGCCATTCCGCAGGTTTTGAGTGATAAGAAACTTTATTTAGGGGATCTAAGATATATCCAGAACTGCTTGTATCCACTCTTGACTTAAATGCAATCATAGATTCGGAATGATTTCGTAACATTCTATCAGTCTTATTGTTGGTATTAATTTGATAGGTTGAATGCTTATTGCCTGAAAACGTGGAGTTATCAGTGAATAGTAACACCATTGTTCAATATAGAAAAATTAGCTAAATACATAGACTAAAACACAATGCATACACATAACAAAATGAATCTATATTTGACTAATGACCCAGTCCAGCAAGGTAGATTAGAGGATGGATGTCTCCTTCTAGCACAGGCATCTCCAAACTCGACCCTCTGGATGTTTTTGGGACTACAACTCCCATCATCCCTAGCTAGCAGGACCAGTGGTCAGGGATGATGGGAATTGTAGTCCCAAAACATTTGGGGGCCTGTTCTAGCACATGGCTCCTGATATGGGATTGGGAACTGTAATGAAGACAGAATAGGGTAGCTATTTCAGCATGCAATTCCCACCAGCACTCAAAGTGCATATAGCAACACCCCCTTTCCTTCCAGGCTTAGAGGTACTTTATGCCTACTGTGATCAATTATTACTTGCACATAACTAGACACAAGCTACACCTTTTTAAGAATAGTGGTTGGCAAAGAGAACCAGAAGATCATGTTACCACAGGAAAATGTATTTATTTGTTCAAAATAGGTTCACCTCAGCTTTTAGTCCAGGGACTTCCAAAGCACATCACAACTTGAATGAAATCAACCAACCAACCAACAGGGAGGTGGAAGAAGTAATTGACAGTGTAATTGAACATAGAGGTCTTCACAGCCTGTCAGTTAATGAGGAGGGCAATCAGACTTCCCAGGGGGGAGGCATTACAGAACAGAACAGGGGGCCAGAAGTAATCTGCCAGGGGCCGTATGCAGATGCTGGGCAAGACAAAAGCCAGTGGTGGACAGGGCTGAAGCCGAATGTGGGCACAGTCGGGGGAGGGGCCAAGACAAAAGGGCCACCCCTTCCCCCCCTCTTTCTGCTATCTTCTTTCCCCCTCTTTTCCCCTCCTTGCGACTCACCAAAGTGAGAATACCACCCACTGTGCCTTCTGGCATGTGTCTCAGCCAATCAGACCTTCAGTTGCCATGTTTCAAACAGTGAAAATCCAGACAGAAAAGTTGTTGGGCAAGATCGCAACTGCCAACATGGGCTGCCATGCGTCCAGATTTTCCCTAACATTTTTCCGATTTCTGCCCAGATGATGCTGACAAATTCTGGATATGTCTAGGAAATTCTGGACATATGGCAAACCGAAAGAACACAGAGCAAGGCCTATGATGAGAAATAAAAACAGTGGGCAGGCTGGTTTGTGTAGGTAGTTTGTTCAAACCACAGTAAAGCAGCCTTCAGGAATGCACCCTTAGCTTTAACTAAACACGCAAGGGAAGGGCCTCGGGAAGAGATGTGCAATCTACACCATGCTGTGGGTCTTCTTAGTCTCCCATTCCTGGATGGTGATTGCCTGAGCCAGGAAACCTTTTGTACTCAGGAAAGTTTCCTATGCATTTTAGAATACTGAGAGATCAAATGGGAAGTATTGAAATTTATGTGCTCACCTGATGGATTGCTGCCTCCTCTGTAACTGTGTTAGAATCACCTATGAGTAACACAGAGCCTGGCTTATCAGGAACCTGTTGTGGTGTCAAAGTATTGGTACAGCTTCCGATTGGGAAAAGAATCTGACTTTTCCGAGAGCCTGAAGTCAGTGAAACCTCATGGCAATAAGACTGGAGAAATGCCCGGACTCCATCAATCCCCACAAACTGGGAGATGGGAGCACCATCAAAATGCACACTTCCATTGTCACACAACTGAGAATTTTTCCACCTGTGAAGTCTGAGTGCCAATAACACAAGGAGGAAGGCGAGGAACAAGCAGGAGACAAAAGCCACTGCAGTCACCAAGTAGAAGGTGAGATCTGACTGTGGGTCTTCAGATACCGGGATGCTGCTCATATCAGTCAGCATGTCAGGGATGCTGTCAGCCAAGACCACAGTAACAGTGACTGAAGCCGACATTGGAGGCTGCCCATTGTCCTTGACTAAAACCACCAGGCTTTGCTTGAGGGCATCTTTCTCCAGAAAGAAGCGGGCCGTCCTGATCTCTCCCGTGTGGAGCCCCAGAGTGAAGAGCCCTGGCTCGGTGGCCTTGATCAGCTGGTAGGAGAGCCAGGCATTCTGGCCAGAGTCCGCATCCACGGCCACCACCTTAGTGACCAGGTAGCCTGGCTCAGAGGAGCGAGGGGCCAGCTCTATCCCCGTGGAGCCATCGGTGGGAGGGGAGGGGTACAGGATCTGGGGAGCATTGTCATTCTGATCCAGGATGAAGAGTGTCACTGAGACGTTGGAGCTGAGTGGTGGAGAACCTCCGTCCTGAGCCTTGACCAGGAACTTCATCTCCCTGATCTCTTCATAGTCAAAAGAACACAGAGCATAGATGACCCCTGTTTCAGAGTTAATGGAGAGGTAGGAGGAGAGAGGGGAGCCAGTCACTTGACTTTCTATGATGGAATAAGTTATTCTGGAGTTCTCTTCCCAGTCTGGATCATTTGCATTTAGAGAAAAGATGGATGCTCCTCTCTGATTATTTTCCATGAAAAATGACTTGTAATCTGATCTTGCAAAGTGAGGTGGGTTATCATTTGTGTCTAAAATGCGCAGAGCTATGATGGTGGCTGTAGAAAGAGAAGGCATTCCATGATCAGTTACTGTGATGGTGATGTTGTAGTTTGCCACTTGTTCTCTGTCAAGGGGGCCATCTGTCACCAAAGTATAAAAGTTGTCTATGGATTGTTTTAGCTGAAACGGGAGGTTTCTGGGAATTGTGCATGTGACCTCACTATTGATTCCAGAATCTTGATCTTCTACATTTATAATAGCAATAACTGTTCCAGTTGATGAGTTCTCATGAATGGAGTTGGTCAGAAAGGTCACAGTTAATTCTGGCGCATTGTCATTCAGATCTGTGACTATGATCACAACCTTGGACCTGTCACTTAGACCACCGCCATCCATGGCTTGCACCTCAAATTCATAGTAGGATGATGTCTCAAAGTCCAAGTTTCCCATGAGGGTTATTATGCCAGTTGTTGAATTTAAAAGAAACATTTGTGAGTCCTTTATTGTGGGTTTTTTGAAGGAGTATTTCACCTCTCCATTGATTCCTTCATCCAGATCAGTGGCTCTGACTGCACAGACTATGGACCCTTTGGGAATGTTCTCCTCAATGCTGATTTCATACACTGGTTGGCTAAAAATTGGTGCATTGTCATTTACATCTAAAACAATGACTTGAATTTGAGCAGTGCCAGTCCTGACAGGATCACCCCCATCCATAGCCATAAGAATTAGATCATAAACTTGCTGTTCCTCTCTGTCCAAAGATTTTTCCAGCACCAGCTCAGCATGTTTGGGGCCATTTTCTCCTGTTTGAACATCCAGAGAAAAATGGATGCTTCCTGTGAGTTGGTAATTCTGAACAGAATTTATCCCCAGATCTGGATCAGTAGCATCAGGCAGAGGAAACCGAGACCCTATTATAGATATTTCATTAATTTTCACCTCCAGTTCTCCTGGAGGAAAGTGGGGAGCATTATCGTTTATATCAGTAACTTCCACTTCAACTCCATAAAGTTTTCTTTTACTCTCAACAATAACCTGAAAATTTAATTTGCACTTCTCTGCCCATGCACAAATTTCTTCTCTGTCAATTCTCTCAGTGGTTTGTAAGTGACCACTGTTGTAGTTCAAAGTAAAATACTGAATCATACCTGTTCTGGTAAGAATCCGGAGCTCACGGTTAGAAAGATTATTTCCATCCATTCCTAGATCCTTTGCAATATTTCCCACAAAAGAGCCTTTCTGCATCTCCTCTGGAATGGAATAATGAAGTTGTGCAGAAACTGTCTTCAAAATGAACATCAATACGAGGCATTGCAACAAGATTGTCTCTTTCCAGCTCCATTGCTTCTGATTTTCTCCCATTTTCTTGCAACAGGATAAATGCCACTTATTCTGGCTCAGACGTTTTTGAGTATGAAATAAATGCTGTTGTTTTTTATTTAAAGTTGCTGCTATTGCACTCCCTGCAATGTCTGTGCAAGTATGGTCATGCAGATATTTTCTGTTTATACATTACCGGTAGAGAATTTATGGAACTCCCAGTGTGTTCTATAGCCAAATTGGTGAACAGCGACACCCAGAGGCTCAATTGAAAATTATAGATCATTTTAACATAATATTACTTTGCCTAGACAATCTGAATCAGGGATGTGATGTACTGAAAGTTCCACATCCTGTTTAATAGACCCAAGCGATATGGCAATGCAATCTCATTATCTTCATCTGGAGTACTTTAAAAAAGATGATACTTTTTTCCCTGTGCTTGTAATGGGTATTAATATGTGGGGTGTTAATTGCATTAGGAGGTTTGCATTCATTATCTATTAATATAGTCATGTAAGTTGGGTTTATTACATGTTTTATAAAGCACCCCAGGCTTATCTGCACTTAGGGTAGCAAGGTGCTCACTCAGAGAGGCTGCTTTAAATGTTTCAACAGTGCATGTGCTTATTCATAAGAGAACTGCACTGTGTAGAGGACCGTGGCCTTATGTACTTAGCAGCCCCATTCTCTTTTAGTCCACCTTCCTCTCACACCTGCTATGCTCTGGTGAGTGAATTTTAAAGTGGAAAGGAGGGCAGGTGAGACTATTGGAGCTGGGGTGTAGCTTTTTAGGAGTGATGAGGGTTTGCTGCTGTTGTTGCTGTTGGTTTTTTGTATCTTTATTTTAGATCTTGTGATTTATGTAGAAACTGTTCAGTTTGGTTGTGTTTCATGGTTTTTTTAATCAGTTCCATGTGTTATTTATTGTTTATGACTACTTTTGTTATGTTGTAGTTATGTATTTTTTTATGTTGTAAGCCACCTTGAACATGGTTTGAACTGTGGAAAGGAGGCATACAAATAAAATAATGTATGTATGTGTGTGTTGGTAGAGGAAGACATCAGAAAGCACAGCAGTTTCAGTCTCCCTCAGTATCTCAAGAGCAATTAAGAGGTTTGAGCAATTCATGGTAAATTATTTAAATATAAAGCCCTGAATAACTCCGGGCCTTGTTTTCTGAAAGAACTCCTGTCCCTATATACATCTGGTGGATCAATAAGCAAAATTGTCAAGGAGTTCAAGCAACCCCTTCTATGAAGAAAACTTGCAGCTCTTGGGAATTTTTAGTTTAGAGAATAGGTGGGTAATAGGTGACATGATAGAAGTTTATATAATTACTAGCTGGCCCGGCCACGCATTGCTGTGGCTCATCCGTGTGATTCCCCCCACCCTGTGCCAATCCATGACGTATCCTGCCCCCTCCTCCCCTCACCCCCAGCGTATCCCTGTGATTCCTCCCACCCTGTCCCGACCCATGACGTATGACGCCCCCTCCTCCCCCAACCCCCGGCTCATCCCTGTGACTGGTCCCACCATGTCCTGACCTATCCCATCCCCTCCCCTCCTCCCCCCAACCCCCAGCCAGGAGAGTCAGTACCTCCATTTGGCCTAGTCTGTAAAGGCTTCAGCCTAGTATGTAAATGGGAGCTGAGGTGCTGTTGAGAGGGAAGGTTTTATAGGTACAGTACCAGTGTAGCCGCCACTAGAGTGCGCTGGTTTGCAACCTGGTTCTGTTCCCAGCATGCACTTTCGTCTGAGTGGTGTGTTTTGAAACACAGGGTTTTGGGTTTTTTACCTGGCACAGATGTGACATCTGTCTTTGAAAATGGTACAGGGTCACTCTCATATTCGAATGCGGCATTGTGTCAAAATTTGAACGCAATCGGCCAAGCGGTTTTGGTGAAAAGTGGATACTAACGGACATGGCCAATTTACATTTTTATATATAGAGATGCAAAACACTAGAGCACAGGGACATCCAGTGAAGCTGAATGTTGGAAGATTCAGAACAGATAAAAGGAACTAAGTCTTCAAGCAGCGCATAGTTAAATGAAAGAACTCAAGCCCACAGGAGGCAGTGATGACCACTGATGACTTTAAAAGAGGATTAGAAGAATTCATGGAGGAAAGGGCTATTGGAGGCTATTACCCATAATGGTTATGCTCTGCCTCTACAGTTGGAGGCAGTAATGCTTTTGAATACCAATTGCTGGAAACCACAGGATGGGATGGTGCTTTTGAGCTCAGGTCCTATTTGTAGGTTTCCCACAAGTATCTGGTTGACCACTGAACTGCATGGCTATTGGCCCAGTCCAGCAGGTTCTTCTTATGAAATCATACTATGTTCTTATAAAGTCGCAGTATTTTGCTGCTGATTCAGGGCTTGGAAAGGGTGTCGTGGATCACAATGGAACATACACTGAGTCAAGAGTTTATGTGATGGTTATCTTTTCAGTTAACAATTCCTAGATGACTTACCTAATCTTTTCTTGTTCTCTAACCATTGGATCTGGAAAGAACGGTTCTCAAAATTTGCCCTTCCGATATCACATGATGTTTTAAATCCACCATCCATTATTTAATAATGAAGATAGAATAAAAATATTTGGACAACGGGAACAGGTGTGGATTTTTTTGGCTCAAAGATTTTTATACAGTACAACCCCTGAGTTACAGCAAAAAACTGACTGTGGTGCCAAGTAATTGGTTCACAATACAAATGATCCAAATACATGCATTACCTACAGTGGAACCTCAGTTTATGAACACCTCGGTTTATGAATTTTCAGTTTATGAACGCCGCGGACCCATCTGGAACGGATTAATTCACTTTCCATTACTTTCAATGGGAAAGTTCGCTTCAGTTTATGAACACTTCAGTTTATGAACAGACTTCCAGAACCAATTACACCCATGTTTCAGGTTAAGTACGCTTCAGGTTGAGTACTCCGCGGACCCGTCTGGAACGGATTAATCCACTTTCCATTACTTTCAATGGAAAAGTTTGCTTCAGTTTATGAACGCTTCAGTTTATGAACAGACTTCCAGAACCAATTGTGTTCATAAACCGAGGTACCACTGTACGTTGACTCCCACACTATGTCCACTTATAATCCATTAGGTAAAATACTTCTTTCACAAATCTACAGAGTATTAAACTCTCAAATGCTGCTACCATTCACAACTCTAAAGGCATGATGGGGAGGAAATCAGGCGACCCATTAGATGATACTTTATGGGAAGAAGTGATGGGCAACTATCAGCTCTTCAAGGCAGCAGGAGGAAGCGAACACTGAACTCAGACGTGACACTCATTCCTACCGGTACCTGAATGGCATATTTCAATATTTGAGATTTGGTTGAAATTGAGGATGGCAATTTCTAAAAGGAGAAAGTGTCATTCTACACCCACTTTCACCTCTCTGGTGCAGAAGCGTAGATAGGGGGGTGGGGGGCAGTCCGTCCCAGGTTCTATCATGGAGGGGGGTGACAAATCATCAAGGAACAATTACTGCCCTATTAGGGCAGTTCATAAAAAACTATTTTTTTTGAAAAAAAAAGCTTGCTCCAAAGGTCTTATCTTACTACACTAGGAATTATATAGCTATACAGTGGGACCTCGACTTACGAGCTCCTCGACATCCGACATTTTCGACTTACGAGCGTAAAAAGTGGTCGCGCGCTTACGATTTTTCCGACATCCGAATGGAAAACCCATTTGCGGCTAGATGTGGTTTCCTTGACTTACGAGTTTTTAGATGCGGTTTCCTTCGACTTACGAATTCTTCCGTTTCCAATGCATTCCTATGGGAAACTCGACTTACGAAGTTTTCGACCTACGAGTCTGCATTCGGAACGGATTAAATTCATAAGTCGAGGCCCCACTGTATATGAAATTTCATGCATATCAATTAATATATTGACCCTCCTCCACGAAAATAGCTGTTTACTTGGCTGTTTTGCTATGTTGTGAAGGCTGAAATTTCAATTCAGTGGAGTACTTACTGTTCCCAACCCTAACCCTGTGGAAAGCCATCTAATTAGACTTTAATTTGATTTTGACACATGTTTTTAGGAGATAATTTAATTATTGTTTGATTTTATACCAATGTTATGTATCTGATGTTAGCCGCCCTGAGCCCGACTTCGGCCGGGGAGGGCAGGATATAAATAAAAGTTTATTATTATTATTACTTATTTTATTATTATTCCTTTGTAAGAAAATATGAAATAATGTAAAACCATTTTTGCAGGTAAAAAATAATAATCAATGTGGGGGGCAGTGACAAGAAATTTTTCGCACCGGGTACCACCTGACCTTCCTACGCCTCTGCTCGGGTGGCCGTCCTTGGCTTGGTGCCACATAGCAATTCATGTTCTTCTGCTCATGTCACTTCACAGCACCCACCACCCAATGGTGTTCTGAGGAAGGGCTGGTTGTGTTGTCACATCCTGCAAGTGCAGCACCACATGGTACAATTACTGTAAGTAGGTAGAGAGATAACTTTTAATCTTGTTGGGAATCATCACCATCAGGAGCAGGAGTAGAAGTAGTTCATTGTGTATTCGGGTTTTAATAAAGGGAAGGTTAGCTTTGGCTATTGTTTTTTCATTCCTGCCATTTGTTTATTCAAAAATCTCCAAGCTGATTTTCTCCCCCTATCTTTCCATGAATGAGAATACAGTGGTACCCCGCAGGACGAATGCCTCATGCAATGAAAAACTCGCAAGACGAAAGCATTTTGCGTTGCGCGATGCGTCTCACAAGACAAAGTTTCCTATAGCTGCGCTTCGCAAGACGAATAGGAACACATTAATTAAATGGGTAAACCGGGTAAATGGTAAACCACACTTCACAAGACAAAATTTTCACTATATGAAGCGACTCGCAGAACGAATTAATTTCATCTTGCAAGGTACCACTGTACAACCAGGGAGGCTTGTTTTCAGCAAACAGCAGGAAGAGAAAGAGGCAGTAGTCCTTTGTACTTCCACTTACAACCTCCAAGTCTGCTTTTTGAGTTAAGAGAAAAAGCTCACCTAAAGATTGTTGTTGTGTATTATCTCCTGTACAATAACTAGGCTGACTCTTTCTGAAGTCTTCTTTTCCCAAAATACTATAGTGTTTTATCAAATAGGGTATTTTGCAGCCAAGATTATGGTGTCCTTTGGTATTAGTTGATATTACATATTTCTTAGTATTTGGGGGGGGGTTTCTCTGTACCAATATTCATAGAATCATAGAGTTGGAAGGAACCTCGGCCCTTAGATTAAGAGTCTCATGCTCTACTGACTAAGATATATTGACAATCATTGTCATTGAAAATGTTATGTTTTACACTTATTTCTCCGTGTTTAGCCTATTAGTCAAAGCTAGAAGTTGTGATGCATGCTATCTATAATATTTTAGTATTCTTGATACTGCTTGCCCACCTTTGGCCTGAATCTGTTCCATTGTATTAATTTTAATTCCTCCTGCTCCTCCCCACCCTAAAATTAATTAAATTTGTATATTATTTAAGTATTGAATTAGAACTGTTAGGGGAGAAGGGAAAGAGAAACCTGGTTACACATTCCTTTAATAATGCAACTTTACCAAATCAACATGGAGTTAATTAGGTCCAGGTTTCTGAATTCTTCTTAATTTTTTGTGTGTGTGTAAGGGTTGGTAACTGTCTTTACTAACTCACTGAAATTAGAAGAAACATTTTAATATATATATAATAGTATCCATGCTCCATATTCCCAAATCTAGTAACAAATGTCCCAGGATTTAGCCTTAGTGTTAGGCACAGAATATTGATAGGATTAAAGATAAATGCACCCCCGCCTCCCTCGCTCTCTTAGATACAGGAGGATGGCTAGGGCAGCTCAGAAGGGCCCTCACGCAAACACACACTCATGCAAAGGTAGAAGGCTGGCAGGAAAGCTTAAAGCCCACTACCGCTACACAGCAGACGGATTGAAGAAAAGGAAGTATGAATTAGTCCTGTACCGTAGTTTGACCAATCATGACTAAGAGTGGCTAGGAGCTGGGTGGAGTCACAGATCTTTAAAAAGTGTAGACTCGCACATACCGGGCAGTTTCCGTTTTGACTTGAAATGTTAGTTTTGGACTTCTCAGAAATATGTAAAGGTATAAAGTGGGTGGGTGGGTGGGTGTGCCAGCCTACAATGGCGCCCACCTGAGAGGTGCCAGAACTGCACTCCAGCGTGCTCCAGCTGGAAAAAAGCTCTGGGTGTCATTAACAATTAAGTATAAACAACACATTTTATGTTCCCCGTTACAACAATTTTTGGATATAGAGCTATTGCTGATTTGTTTTACTAATGTTATTTCATATATATGTGTGTTCTTTCTCATATATAGATAGATAGATATAATACAAACTTCTGCAAATAAAAAACAAAAACAAGATAAATATAGCATTTACGTTGACCAGCACCATGGTGCCAAAGAACTGAAGCCTGAATGTAGCTCCTGTATTTGATGAAAAAGAGAGCATCAATTTATAATCCCACATAAAATTGTTGAGAAAAAGAGGGCATTGCATCTACAGGCTTTCAGAAGGTCAACAATAGAATGTTTTCAAATGGCAAAGTTCATTGTGCACATGGTAGAGACGCACTACAAAATATGCAAGATAACTTCACCTGCCATCAGCACTACAAGACATACCACCAAGACATACAGTAAGAAAGACAACCTATCTGTTCTAGAGATCGTGTTACTCACCGTTAAACAATGGCACTAGCAGCCTTCAGGAAATCACTTTTACTCAGGAAAGTTTCCTATGCATTTTAGAATACTGGGAGATCAAATGGGAAGTACTGGAATTTATGTGCTCACCTGATGGATTGCTGCCTCCTCCATAACTGTGTTAGAATCACCCATGAGTAACACAGAGTCTGGCTTATCAGGAGCCTGTTGTGGTGACAGAGTATTGGTACAGCTTCCAATTGGGAAAAGAATCTGACTTTTCCTTGAGCCTGAAGTCAGTGAAACCTCATGGCAATAAGACTGGAGAAATGCCCGGACTCCATCAATCCCCACAAACTGGGAGATGGGAGCACCATCAAAATGCACACTTCCATTGTCACACAACTGAGAATTTTTCCACCTGTGAAGTCTGAGTGCCAATAACACAAGGAGGAAGGCGAGGAACAAGCAGGAGACAAAAGCCACTGCAGTCACCAAGTAGAAGGTGAGATCTGACTGTGGGTCTTCAGATACTGGGATGCTGCTCATATCAGTCAGCATGTCAGGGATGCTGTCAGCCAAGACCACAGTAACAGTGACTGAAGCCGACATTGGAGGCTGCCCATTGTCCTTGACTAAAACCACCAGGCTTTGCTTGATAGTATCTTTCTCCAGAAAGAAGCGGGCCGTCCTGATCTCTCCCGTGTGGAGCCCCAGAGTGAAGAGTCCTGGCTCAGTGGCCTTGATCAGCTGGTAGGAGAGCCAGGCATTCTGGCCAGAGTCTGCATCCACGGCCACCACCTTAGTGACCAGGTAGCCTGGCTCAGAGGAGCGAGGGGCCAGCTCTATCCCTGTGGAGCCATCGGTGGGAGGGGAGGGGTACAGGATCTGGGGAGCATTGTCATTCTGGTCCAGGATGAAGAGAGTCACTGAGATGTTGGAGCTGAGTGGGGGAGAACCTCCGTCCTGAGCCTTGACCAGGAACTTCATCTCTCTGATCTCTTCATAGTCAAAAGAACTCAGAGCATAGATGACCCCTGTTTCAGAGTTAATGGAGAGGTAGGAGGTTATAAGGAATTTGTCCATGTTTCCTTCAATGATGGAATAACTTATCCTGGCATTTTCCTCCCAATCTGGATCGTTTGCTTTTAAGGAAAATACTGGAGCTCCTCTTGGATTGTTCTCTGTGAAATAAGCCAAGTAAGATGATTCTGCAAAAAGAGGAGGGTTGTCATTTGTGTCTAGGATTTGAAGTAAGATAAAAGTTGACACAGAAAGTGGTGGAATCCCATGGTCAGTAGCTGTGATAGTGATGTTGTAGTCTGCTGTGTTCTCTCTGTCAAGGTTACTGAGTGTCACCAAACTATAAAAGTTATCAAAAGACTGTTTTAGTTGGAAAGGGAGCTTACTGGGAATTGAACATGTGACCTCCCCATTGACCCCCGAATCTTCATCTTGAACATTTAGAAGGGCAATAACTGTTCCTATTGGTGAATTCTCAGAAATGGTATTGATGAAAAAGGTTATTGATAGTTCAGGTGCATTGTCATTAACATCCATAACAATTATCACAACTTTCGACCAGTCACTCAGCCCTCCTCCATCCTCAGCTTTCACCTCAAAGTCATATGAGGATGATTCCTCATAATCAAGGTTTCCCATTAAGGTAATTGTACCAGTTGTTGAGTTTAAAATAAACATTTTGGAATCCTTCTTTGTGATTTTCTTGAATGAATATTTTATCTCTCCGTTTTGTCCTTCATCCAGATCAGTAGCACTAACTGTAACAATGCTGGACCCATTCGGAATGTTCTCCTTGATGCTCATTTCATAGATTGGTTTGCTGAAAACAGGTGCATTGTCATTTGCATCTAAAACAATAACTTGGATGTTAGCAGTGCTGGACCTGACTGGATCGCCTCCATCAGTAGCTGTGAGGATCAAATTGAAAACAGATTGTTCTTCCCGGTCCAGATTTCCCCCCAACACCAGCTCAGCAGATTTGGCACCATTTTCTTCAGCTTGCACCTCCAGAGAAAAATGGCTACTGCCTGTGAGTTGGTAGGTCTGTATAGAATTTATCCCTAGGTCTGGATCCTGAGCTTCAGGCAGAGGGAACCGGGATCCGGCAGTGGATGCCTCACTGATTTTCAGTTCCTGTTTCCCCGATGAGAACTGGGGAGCATTATCATTTATATCAATAATTTCCACTTGAACCCCATAGATCTCTATTTTGCTCTCAATTATAACATCAAAACTTAAAACACACCTTTCTGCCCTTCCACAGATTTCCTCTCTGTCTATTCTCTGAGAGGTTTGTAAATGGCCATTGTTGTAATTCAAAGCAAAATACTGACTCGTACCTGTCCTGGTAACAATCCGTAGTCCGTGGTCCGAAAGATGATTTCTATCCACTCCTAGATCCTTTGCAATATTCCCCACAAAAGAGCCTTTCTGCATCTCTTCAGGAATGGAATAATGAATCTTCCCAGAAACTATCTTCCAAGCAAGCACAATTATGAGGCATTGTAAGATCCTTTCTTTGCAGATCCACAGCCTCTGATTTTCTTCCATTATCTTGCAACACTATCAATTCTAGGACTCAGGAGCTTCTGGGTTTTAAATTAGTGGTTTTTAAAAAATAAAAAATAGAAGTCTCTGTTAACAGTGCCTACAATATCTGTGCAAGTTTGATGCATCAGATATTTTGTGCTTGTGTTTAAGAATACTGCGGCTGGGTTAGCTGAATATCTTTCTTCCTGTGCCAGATTAGTGAACAGCGACACTCAGAGGCTCAACTGAAAACTGGAGATTATTTTTTCTACATTGGTAGTCCTGTGTTTGCCATTATAAAACAATTATTTTGCTTTAAGAATGAGCATAACACGAGTATAATTTTTATAAGTAAAAAAATGCCCTAAAGAAACAACATCAAACATTTAGACTTAGATAAATTTGTACTGGTTGTTGTTGTTGGTTATTACAATTTTTCTAAAAAAATAAGACTGATGTTTTATGCATTTATTGACAACTCTGCATAAAATAGTGCGTGTAAGAGATTATTCACTTATTTTAATAAAATGGGACTAAATTCCATTCAAGAACACCAATGTTAATTCCTTGGCTTCAGTCTTCAAAAGTCATGCACCAGAGCCTTGAGAGCTAATTATTCTGATGCTCCACATTAGAATATCCTTCTATCATAGTTCACCAGATGGAATTACTATCTATTAAAGCTTATAGAATTTTTGTCACTGATCTGATGTTTCCATCAGATTTGCCCAGTCTGTAGCCTAGCTACAAAGAAATAAAGGTTACTTTAAAATGTGTAGAATTAGATATGGGTCTTTTCCCCCACAGCCTATGTAAATGTAGTTAATTATGCTTAAACCCTTTCAATGTAGAAATAGGTATGTCCATGGTGGAAGGAAGAAGTTTGTGTTCCAAGCTATACAAATAAACCTATACTTATTTGTGCTTGTGCATCGTCCTTTAAGACTTCTGGAGGGAGGATATACACATGCCCTGTAAGAGAGCTGAAGCTAGAAGCAGCCACCATCACGGGCAGTTATCCCTTTGTAAGAAAGGAAGATCACTTACCTCAGCCAGTTAGGATGAAGCGTGGCCATCTCTGTAGGGCCCTGAGCCCTTAACTGCAGGTCAGTACTGAGGTTTGATTTAAAAATTCAAAATGAACTACACAGTTTCCAAAAGTGTAATTCCCTGTCTGCTTTGGTTCTTTTGCTTTATAAAGGTCTTGTACCTTTCATTTCCCTGAGTTGTTGGTGTTGACAGCCTTTTGGGAAGGCGGCTGTGGAGCTGAAGCCAGTGGACAGAGACAGTCTTCCTCTCACTCTGGCCAGTAGCCAAGTCAATGCTCTGATGGCAACCAAAGAAGGAGCGGCACTATTTTTTCATTTTGTGTCATTTCTGTAAATTGTGCTGCTTATGTAAAAAACCTAGTATACGTCATTTTTTATCATTTGATGTTTCTCTGTATTTACTGTGACTGTAAGACCATACCCTCCAACATTTCTCTGATGAAAATAGGGACGTCCAGTGTTATTTTCCTAGAAAAAGAGGTGCTGGAACTCACCATGAACTCACCCTTGTTCTCTTGGAATGGCAATGGTGCCAGCCTGGGAGGTGCTGGAACTGAGTTCTGGCTGAAAAAAGCCCCCCGGCAGTCTCATTCCATGTCCCTCCAACATTTCTCTGATGAAAATACGGACATACCCTCCAACATTTCTTTGATAAAATAGGAACATCCTAAGGAAAAGTGGGACATTCCAGGATCAAATCAGTAACCATGATGGCTTCTATAAATCTGGGGCTGTCCCTGGAAAATAGGGATACTTGGAGGGTCTGTGAGTCCTTCCAGAGACCCTGAATAAATTTCTTTGGCACAGAAAAGAACAGTGGGAATTTCATAAATGAGTTGCATTTGCTTATGGAAAATGTTCAGTTAAGACACATGTTTATTTTCCATTTTAAAGGAAACCTTTTTGAGAATATGACCATAGATAGCCTAAAGATTTAGAAGACTAAATGTGACAATACCACACTGAATGAATGAATGCCCTGAATTCATGTAATGCAGTTTCCTTCGGCATCAAAGCTCGCTTCAAGTATGAATAGTAAATAGTAAGTACATGATTGAGAAGACAGTAGTACAAGGATGCAAGGCTGGCTCCATGGCCTTCCAACTTGCGGTAGATGACTGAAGCCTTTTGTGCATCTAGAGGCCCCAATCTATGGGAAGTGGAAGCAGCTGAGCACATGTTCTCTGCCAGTGAGTGACCACCACATTCTTCACCAGCGCACACAAGGCCTCTGGAAGGGCTTCTTAATGTCACATAACTGAAGCATTACATAGGAACATTGTGTCCCATTGCTGCCACTGCTTGTAGAACCAGCTAAACTGGCTGCATATCCACCGTACACTTAAAGCACACCCACCCACAGAATCCTGGGAACTGTAGATAGTTAAGGATGCTGGGAATTTTAGCTTTGTGAGGGGTAAAATATGGTTCCCAGGATTCTTCAGGGAAAGCCATGTGCTTTAAGTGTGTGCTGTGTACAAAAGGGAGGGAGAATTTGCTGCTGTTGCTTTTCCTAGTAATTTCCTTACCCCATTTCTCAACATTTGTCCTCCTTAGCACCACAATGTCCCGATTTCCATGGCAAAAAGTTCATTTTGAAAGCTCATTCAGCTCAGCTCTATATTTCAACTTGTACAGGATCTTATCTGAATTTCAACCTAGCCTTTTCGTGTGGGTGATTTAATATGACCTGATAAAGTGAGTGTTTGAACCTTCATCGCTGTTTAGAGTTGGAGCCTGGACCACTGGAGAATCCTTCAGCGAATGCTTTCTTAGATTCACCTGTCACACCCCAATGTGGAAATTGTTAGACCAAAAAGAACCAACAAAGGAGCTTCTGTGTGCACGTATATAACATTGAGGCCAACATAGGTTAAGATCATGAAATTAATTACTGCTATGCAATCTAAATACAGAAACTTGATGTGTACCAGTTTTGATTCACCTTATGAAATCCATAGAACCATGGCCACAAAAAAGGAGGAACAGATTAAAGCAAAATTGATTTTTTAGAACTATGGTAACTGTAGTTTTAATCTCAAAACCATAATCCAGAGAAAGATTAAATCAATCAAGTTTATGTCTGTTTTACACACTTACTGATTTCAATACCATGCCCTTTTCCTGGATTGCAACTGCAGTGTGCCAACCTCACTCCTGCATTGCTCCCCCAACCCCCGGTGGTAAAGGGCAGCAACTCACTTGCCAGGAGGTCAGGCTGCCCACTATGCTGTGTCCCCTGCTGCCTGAAGCTATGCATGAATGATTTTTAACTCTCCTCATAAGAATGCATTTTCATCACTGAAAATCGTTATTGTCCTTCTCCATACTTTTTTCAGTCATGCTATAACTTTTTAAGGTGGAAGTTATCTGAACTGCATGATATTGGTGCCTACATCATTATAACAGCACTGTCTTCTTGCATTGCACTGAGCCACCATTTCAAGGAACTCCAAAATAACTTTATTGAGTTTCAGTAGCAAAAGTTGTACATTCCTAAACAAAACCTTATCAGTCATGTGAAGGCTGTTCTATCACTTGCACGCCCTCTGATCTGCTGAAAAGATAACTGTGGGTAAGCGTTCTGCTGTAGGATCACTGAGTGGTTTGGCTACAAACCTGAGTAGCTTCACAGAAAAGAGACAAATGTCTGTTCTTGCATACCTTCCATCACTGACAACTGTATTATAAAAGGTTAAAAAGAAATCAGAGAATCATAGAGTTGGAAGAGACCACAAGGGCCATCCAGGCCAACCACCTGCCAAGCAGGAAACACCATCAAAGCATTCCTGACAGATGGCTGTCAAGCCTCCGCTTAAAGACCTCCGCTTAAATACCTCCAAATACTAGAACACAAAGCTGTGCTGATGTATGTGCCTCTCTATTGCCTTAAATATAGTTCAGATTGTATGCAGCTGACCAAACCTTAGTACTGATCCTTTCCCCTCTACAGCAACCTCCTGCATTGTGGCAGACAAGTGGAAAAGCCAAGTATCATTCCCCGCCTCCTAAACACTTCTGTGATAGAATGAAGACTATTGTTCCTGTGACTGTTTCTAACCTGATCAGAAGGTGGATTTCGATATAAGTTATGTACAATAAAGGTCTTTAGGAATAGTACACAAAATTCCTATCAAAACAAAATCTGATCCAGCTTTCCATTATCCTTAGAATATTTGTTTAAAATATGACATAGATCAAAATACATTATTTATTAGAATCAATAAAGTAAGTGCTTCATCATTTAATGAAACACCATCTCTCTTTACATCTTTATTACAGAAAGCATAAACAGATTTTTTCCAGGATTTGTTATTTAAGAAATTCTTTTAAATTTCATAAAATAGAACCTATTGAATAATGGGGGCCAAAGTATTGAAATTTATGTGCTCACCTGATGGATTGCTGCCTCCTCCGTAACTGTGTTAGAATCACCTATGAGTAACACAGAGCCTGGCTTATCAGGAACCTGTTGTGGTGTCAAAGTATTGGTGCAGCTTCCGATTGGGAAAAGAATCTGACTTTTCCGAGAGCCTGACGTCAGTGAAACCTCGTGACAATAAGACTGAAGAAATGCCCGGACTCCATCAATCCCCACAAACTGTGAAACTGGTGCACCACTGAAATTCAAACTTGCATTATCACACAGCTGAGAATTTTTCCACTTGCGAAGCTTGAGTGCCAATAACACAAGGAGGAAGGCGAGGAACAAGCAGGAGACAAAAGCCACTGCAGTCACCAAGTAGAAGGTGAGATCTGACTGTGGGTCTTCAGATACTGGGATGCTGCTCATATCAGTCAGCATGTCAGGGATGCTGTCAGCCAAGACCACAGTGACAGTGACTGAAGCCGACATTGGAGGCTGCCCATTGTCCTTGACTAAAACCACCAGGCTTTGCTTGAGGGAATCTTTCTCTAGAAAGAAGCGGGCCGTCCTGATCTCTCCCGTGTGGAGCCCCAGAGTGAAGAGCCCTGGCTCGGTGGCCTTGATCAGCTGGTAGGAGAGCCAGGCATTCTGGCCAGAGTCCGCATCCACGGCCACCACCTTAGTGACCAGGTAGCCTGGCTCAGAGGAGCGAGGGGCCAGCTCTATCCCCGTGGAGCCATCGGTGGGAGGGGAGGGGTACAGGATTTGGGGAGCATTGTCATTCTGGTCCAGGATGAAGAGAGTCACTGAGACGTTGGAGCTGAGTGGTGGAGAACCTCCGTCCTGAGCCCTTACATGGAACTTAATCTCCCGAAACTCTTCATAATCAAAGGTTCTCAAGGCATAGCCAACCCCTGTTTCCGAATTAATGGAAAGGTAGGAGGAGAGTGAGGAATCAAACATTTGACTATCAATGATGGAATAGGTTATTTTTGAATTTTCCCCCCAGTCTGGATCCTCTGTTTTCAAAGAAAATATGGTGTCCCCTCTCTGGTTGTTCTCCACAAGGTAAAAAGTGTATTCTGGTTGCATAAAGTATGGAGCATTGTCATTCTTGTCTAAAACCTGAAGAAGGATTAAGGTGGTTGATGAAAGAGGTGGCATGCCTTGATCTGAGGCTGTGATAGTGATGTTGTAGGCTGCTACTTGCTCCCTGTCCAGTGGTCTAGCAATGACCATAGTGTAATAGTTAGCATTTGTTTTTGTTAAATGGAAAGGGATATTACTAGGAATAGAGCATATGACTTTCCCATTCTCTCCTGAATCTTCATCATGCACATTTATCAAGGCAATGGCAGTTCCTGCT
This sequence comes from Zootoca vivipara, assembly GCF_963506605.1. Taxonomy (NCBI): domain Eukaryota; kingdom Metazoa; phylum Chordata; class Lepidosauria; order Squamata; family Lacertidae; genus Zootoca; species Zootoca vivipara. The sequence continues at coordinate 83,494,138 of NC_083283.1, forward strand.
TGAGAATCCTCAGGAACTGAATTGGCAAGTGATCTGACAGCTATTTCAGGTGCATTGTCATTAACATCACTTACAAAAATCACAGCTTTTGATATATTAAATAGTCCTCCCCCGTCAATGGCCTGAATCTCTATTTCATACAGTGTAGATTCTTCATAATCCAGCTTCCCCACAAGAATAATTTCACCTGTCTCTGAGTTTATGTGGAAGTTCTGAGAAGCTTTGTCAGATATTTTTCTGAAGCTGTATGTTATTTCTCTGTTGATTCCTTCATCCAGGTCAGTGGCTTTTACTGTGACTACTGTATAGCCTGTGGGCACATTTTCTGCAATGGTCACTGTGTATTCAGGTTGGCTAAAAATGGGTGCGTTGTCATTTGCATCAAGGACAATAATGTGGATTTGGGTTGTGCCAGATTTGGGTGGATCCCCCCCATCAAAAGCTGTGAGAATAAGATCATGCACATTTTGTTCTTCTCGGTCCAGTGATGTTTCCAGTACAATCTCTGCATATATTGCACTATCCAATCTAGTTTGTAGATCCAGAGAAAAGTGTCTGTTTGCACTGAGTTTATAATTCTGGACAGAATTCATCCCTAAATCTGGATCCTGGGCATCTTCCAGACGGAATCGTGTCCCACGTTCAGTCACCTCACTGATTTTTATCTGGAGTTGAGCTGATTTGAAGCTTGGAGCATTGTCGTTGACATCAATTATTTCTACTTCACTTGTATAAATCTTCATTGCATCTTCTATAATAACTTCACAATTAAAGAGACATCTTTGTATCTGGGGACAGGTCTGCTCTCTGTCCAGTCTTTCCTTTATGTATAAATGGCCATTCTTATTGTTTAAAGCAAAATATTCCACCTTACCTCTGCAAACAAAGCTGACTCCATAAGGTGAGAAATCCTTTATATCCAGTCTAAGATCCTTTGCAATATTCCCCACAAAGGAACCTTTTGGCATTTCCTCAGGAACTGAATAATGAATCTGTTCAGTAGCAGTCTCGCATACGATGCAAAAAAATATGATGAAAATGAGAGCTGTGTCCTTGTAGAACCAAAGACAGAAATGTCTTGCAACAGCCATTTCCAAATGTTATCTTCTTACTTTCAGCCCCTTAAACTTGGATGCTCTGAATCTATTGTTTGCCAATATTTTAGGAAAAATAAAATAAAATAGCAGATCCAATGGATGGTTTCCTAAATCTTTGTTTCTGTTCCCTTGCTTTCCTTTTCTAGGCGGAGCAGCAGGACTGAGATGGCAGCTTCTCTCATTTCTCTGCCTGATTAGGGAGCAGCGACACCCAGAGTCTCAACCAAAAACTACATCAGCATCTTACAATAATTCTTCAGATGGGGCATATGCCTTTTGTACTTTCATTCTGATATAGGAATATCTATCATTCTAAGCAAATGATCCTCCTGGGAGAAGTTCCAACGTAGAACAACTCAGAGGATCTTGCTTTACTTACAATAACAATGCAGAAATTGTCCAGCATGTTCCTGATGCAATGTATTTAGGTACATGCACATATATGCTAGTGATGTTGGTTGAGATTTACAAATTATAATTGTCATTCTTCTACCCGCTCCCCATAGCAAGCAACGGATCAGGGGCAGCCAGGTCCATGGCCCAAACTAATGTTTAAACATTTCAGTTATTGATTCAAGAAAATTGTGTATTAGGCGGCAGCAAACTATAGCTTTTTATATAGGTATGCTGTGTTCTAGGTATTTTGCATCATGTTTTGTATTATGGCAGGATTATTTTATGGATGATTCCCACCTACCCGCACATCTTACATACACTTTTAATCATCAGTGTGCTAACGAATTTCCTAAATATAATGAAGTCCCACTCGTATATCTGTTATCCAGGTAGCAGGATTACAGTTCCACAGTCATTCTGGGAGCGCAGCAACCTTATGTGTATTTCATAACTAAAAAAAATATTCCGCGTCAAAATTTCTGTTATATGTAACACCAAGACATACATCAAAGGTGACTTTTTTTAAAACAAAACAAAACAACTGAGTGAAATCTGGTATTGCATAGCATATTTGCATGTTGTTGTTATTTGCTGGTGTATTGAATCTGAGTTTGTTTTAGCATTTTGTAAAATGTTTGGAAGTGGCTATTGAGTGTGGTGATCCCAGTGTGAACAAGGGGGGGAAAAGGCCTATAGTATCTCCATAGTGCTTCCACTCCTTTGCTCCCCTCCAGGTATGCAGTGTGGTTTAGGATTAGCATTCATCTTTTAAACTTACCTCATATGGAAGACTTGTCTTTCTTGAGAGTTTTCATTACCCTTTTCTATACTTCTTTTGAGTTATGTTATGTTCTTTTTAAGCATGATCAGGAACAGCACAATATTCTCGAAGCATGGTTGGACCTTTATAACAGCTTTTGCATTATGTTCTTGCTCTGTTCTGATTTCTGATTGACAGCTGCAGTGCACTTACCAGACCATTTCAAGTGGCAATTCATAATGATTCCAAAAGGTCTTTATTGAGTACTAGTAACTAATACAATGCCAGCGCCCCCTACATTACACATTTTTTTTATTTGTACCTGTGGTATAGTTCTATATTCCAACGTAGCTCAAAGGTGCCATCTAGAGTGCCTGGAATTTCACACCACCACAGTGAACCCTAAATAGACAGCAATTCCCTGTTTCAGTTTTGAATATACATTGTTAAGTTGGTTCATTTCTCCCACTGGCCAGAACTAGCTGATCGTCTCTCTCTCTCTCTCTCTCTCTCTCTCTCTCTCTCTCTCTCTCTCTCTCTCTCTCTCTCTCTCTGTTTTTATCTTGGGCTACAAAAGTGCGTACATTGTCTTTATTTTTAGATCATAAAGTCCTTCCTGCAGATCAGTTATATTCTGATATGCAAGTTCAAGGTGGTTAAGAAGGTGGAACAAGCTTCTAAGTAAATTTCTGATTGGCCACAGAAACCACAGAGTTGATCTCATATTTTGACTAAGCAACAATTCATCTCCACCAAAGATCCTTTGTAATATTCCCCAGAAAGGAACCTTTTGCCATTTCCTTGGGAACTGAATAATGAATCTGTTCAGTAGCAGTCTAACATACGATGCAAAAAATATATATGATGAAAATGAAAGCGGCATTTCCATGTGCTCTGGCACTCATCACAGTCTCGTTGTGCCAGAAGCGGTTTAGTCATGCTGGCCACATGATCTGGAAGGCTGTCAGTGGACAAACACCGGCTCCCTTGGCCTGAAGCAAGATGCACGCTGCACCCCATAGTCGCCTTTGACTGGACTTAACCGTCCAGGGGTCTTTTACCTTTTCCTTTACCTTTCTTTTCCACTTTAACCAACCTCCTCTCCACCCATTTTTCAATATTAGACGCACCCTAACATTATGACACACAGCTTGTGAAACTGAACACTATTGCAAACATATGTGTTGGTAACAATACACACTGGTCTTTTCATTACTGATCACAATCCTATTAGGAGATGTTTTCCAATCCAAGTTACTTAAAAGTAGTGTCTTCTGGAACAGGAGAGTCCTTCCTTCTGCTTATAAAGCCACCCCTCATCATTAATCCCAGGGGGAGTTACAACAAAATATAGATCTGAGCCAAGCAGGTCAAATACCATAAAACATAAAACAATACAAAACATGTAAAACATACACAGTAACTCTAAAAAATGGACCCTTACACTGCTGGTGATACCCTAACCGCTACTGGCCCAAAGCCTAAACAAAGAGGTTTGTCCTTAAGTGGCACAGAAAGTGCAATAAGATAAGTGGCAAAAGTGAGATTCTCAAGTTGAGAAGGTTCTTTCCTGCATGCTCCTCCCCCCTTCCTTAAATAGGGGAACAATGAGAATGCACACAGAGAAAGAGACCAAACTGGACAGTTTCATACAGAAGCAGATATTCCTTCCTTGAATTGGGATCTGAATTGTACAGACACTCAGCACCAGTTCTTCAGGACCAGTGCTGTTTGGACAAGACTGGTTGTACAATTCAGCAATCTGGGAGGTGCATTCTGTACTTAGCTGTATCTTCTGAGCCATCTACAGGGATAGCTCCATGTAGAGTGCATTATAGTAATCCATTCAGGGGATTACCCGAGCCTGGGTTGCAGCAGTAGAACAACTGTAGCTGAAGAACCTGCCAAAGCAGGTAATAGGCACTCTTTACCAGATATGTCACTTCAGACTCCAGTGACAATGGAGAATTCAACAACAGCCCCAGACGACAATGTGGTTCCTTTAAAGACAATTGCTACCTTTTCCAGAACAGGCCATCAACCTAGTCCTCACATCTGGAAACTGCCAACCTACCATGTCTGCATCTTGTCAGAATTTAGCTTCAACTTAATGGCCCATATCCAGCTCAATACTACCTGCAGATAGCGATTCTCTTGCTTGTGATGATATGCAAAAAAAAATGGACCTGAGTGTCATCTAAGTGTTGGTGACACTGTCCTCCAAATCCCTTGATAACACCCCCAGAGGCTTCTTACAACCATCTTATAGAAGTTGCGCAAATAAGATTACTTTGATGCAATATTTGATCTGGCTTTCCTATTCCCATCAATAGCAAATTTTACGCTCAGAGGAATCATTAAAACACTACCTAGATAAAATGCAATATTTATTTAAATTAATGAAGTAGTTGCTTCATCTGTTAAAAAAGTAAATGACACCAAGATTTGTTGCAAAAAAGCTTTGTTATTTAAGAAACTTAATTAAATTACATAAAATGAAACCTATTGAATAAGGACAACTAAAAGAACTGACTTTCTAAACCTTAAAATAAACGGAAGTACTGAAATTCATGTACTCACTTGACAGGTTGCTGCCTCCTCCTTAACAGTGTTAGAATCACCTATGAGTAAAATAGGATCTGGCTTGTCAGGAGCCTGTTGTGGTGTCAGAGTATTGGTACAGCTTCCAATTGGGAAAAAAATCTGGCTTTTCCGAGAGCCTGAAGTCAGTGAAACCTCATGGCAATAAGACTGAAGAAATGCCCGGACTCCATCAATCCCCACAAACTGGGAGATGGGAGCACCATCAAAATGCACACTTCCATTGTCACACAACTGAGAATTTTTCCACCTGCGAAGTCTGAGTGCCAATAACACAAGGAGGAAGGCAAGGAACAAGCAGGAGACAAAAGCCACTGCAGTCACCAAATAGAAGGTGATATCTGACTGTGGGTCTTCAGATACCGGGATGCTGCTCATATCAGTCAGCATGTCAGGGATACTGTCAGCCAAGACCACAGTGACAGTGACTGAAGCCGACATTGGAGGCTGCCCATTGTCCTTGACTAAAACCACCAGGCTTTGCTTGAGGGAATCTTTCTCTAGAAAGAAGCGGGCCGCCCTGATCTCTCCCGTGTGGAGCCCCAGAGTGAAGAGCCCTGGCTCAGTGGCCTTGATCAGCTGGTAGGAGAGCCAGGCATTCTGGCCAGAGTCCGCATCCACGGCCACCACCTTAGTGACCAGGTAGCCTGGCTCAGAGGAGCGAGGGGCCAGCTCTATCCCCGTGGAGCCATCGGTGGGAGGGGAGGGGTATAGGATTTGGGGAGCATTGTCATTCTGGTCCAGGATGAAGAGAGTCACTGAGACTTCGGAGCTGAGTGGTGGAGAGCCTCCGTCCTTGGCCTTGACCAGGAAATTCATCTCTTTAATCTCTTCATAATCAAAGGAGATCAGGGCATAAACAACCCCAGTTTCAGAGTTGATAGAAAGGTAGGATGAAAGAGTAGAATCGCCAACACTTTGATCAATGATTGAAAAAGTGATTGTAGCATTTTCCATGCAGTCAGGATCACTTGCTTTCATGTAATAAACAGATGCTCCTCTGATGTTATTCTCAGTTACGTAAGAAGTATATTGTATGTTATTGAAGATTGGGGCATTATCATTTACATCTGAAATTTCTACAAAGAACACTGTAGTGGTTGATAATGGAGGGCTCCCTTTGTCTGTAGCCATGATAGTTATACTATAGTTTGATGTTTCTTCTCTGTCGAGCAGCATGTCAGTCATCAAATGGTAATAGTTATCAAAGGATTTCTCTAAGTGGAAAGGAAGAGTTTTAGGAACTGAGCACAAGACTTCTCCATTCTCCCCCATATCTCTGTCTTGTATGTTTAGTAGAGCAACCACAGTTCCTGGAGAGCTTCCTTCACTGATTGAACTGAAGAAGGTAGTGATAGTTATCTTGGGAATATTGTCATTAACGTCAATAAGGATGATCAACACTTTAGCCCTGTCGGAGAGACCTCCATTGTCCTTTGCTTGAACTTCCATTTCATGTAATGCATCGTCTTCATAGTCCAACTTCCCTGTTGTTGTTATCTCCCCATTTCTAGAATTTATTTGAAAGAGTTGTGATGCTTTCTCCTTTATTTTTAGGAATGAGTAAATCACCTCAGAATTCGTTTCTTCATCGGCATCTGTAGCATTTACAGTAAGCAGCAGAGAGCCTATGGAAACACTTTCCAAAACACTCACTTTATAGAGAGGTTGGTTGAAAATGGGTGCATTATCATTTGCATCAAGAACCGTTACATAGATCTGCAGAGTGCCAGACCTCACGGGATGCCCACCATCCGTGGCCGTTAGGATGAGTGAGTAAAATGCTTCCGCTTCTCTGTCCAAAGATTTCTCTAGCACCAGTTCTGGAAATTTGTCCTTATCAGATCTGCTCTGCAGTTTCAGGGAGAAATATCTGCTGCTGCTCAGATGGTAGTTCTGAAGGGAATAATCTCCAATGTCAGAATCCTGAGCTTCTTGCAAGGCAATATGAGTCCCTACAATGGCCGTTTCACTTATTTTAAGATCTAAGCGTTCCTGGGTGAAAGTTGGAGCATTGTCATTTATATCTGTGATTTCAATTTCTACAGTGAACAGTTTCATTTTATCCTCAACAAGGACTTCAAGACTTAAAACACACTTCTCTTCCCACCTGCATATTTCTTCTCTGTCTATCCTTTCGGAGACATATAACTGGCCATTCTTAGAATTCAAAGTAAAATATTGAAGCATACCTTCAGAGATGATGCGAACTCTGTTGTCTGACAATTTCTTGGAACCCAGTCCCAGGTCCTCTGCTATATTCCCAATGAAAGAGCCTTTCGGGACTTCCTCAGGAACTGAGTAGTGGAGTTGCCCACAATTTGTCTGCCAAATGGCAATAAAAGCAAACCAGAAGGAGCCACTGTGTTGTCGGAGTCTCAGCGCAGCTGCCATTTCAAAGAATTACCTTTGGAACGTCTACCTATTTCTCTTTCTCGTGGCAAAGGGTTTTGTAGCAAAGAACCAGAAAATCCTTTTCTTAATCTATACTGTTTCACCGAGAGAGAGGACGTGTGCCAGTTTAGCTGCCTTTCTAGCAATGTGTAACACTCAAGAACCTACCCTGCATCTTTCGTTTCATTTTGCTTTCTCGTTGGTAAACAGCGGCGCCCAGAGTCTCAACCAAAAACTGCAATGGCTAAAGTCATACAAAAGGCAAAGACAGCCTAGTTGACATGATTAAGCAGTTTTCTTCCTACGTGTGTGGATAACTATCTATAAACAAAGCATAAACAAATCAAGCATAAAAACAAAGCATATTAAAAAGTATAAACCAGAAAAGCATTTAATAAACCTGTAATTTCTGTTCTATGAGAAATACTTGATTTTTTTACAAAATACTGTACCTATTCCACAGAATTCTTTGTTTTGAAAAATTAGTAAGTAAATGTATCCTTTGTCTTTATTTGGAGAAATAATACCACCAACACATATTTAATGTTGTATTTAATGAGATTTTCTTTGCTTTGTTTATTTTCTTTGCTTCAGTAAAGGATCACTGTAGCTAACAGAACATTAAGGCTGCAATCCTACACAAACTTACCTGGGAATAAATCATATTGAAAATTTACTTGTGAGTAACCATATGTAGGATTGTACTGTAAAGTAAGGTGATGTCTTAATCCTTGCCGACAAAGGTCCATATAGTTAAAGCTATGGTTTTCCCAGTAGTGAAGGCTGATCGCTGAAGAATTGATGCTTTTGAATTATGGTGCTGGAGGAGACTCTTGAGAGTCCCATGGACTGCAAGAAGATCAAACCTATCCATTCTGAAGGAAATCAGCCCTGAGTGCTCACTGGAAGGACAGATCGTGAAGCTGAGGCTCCAATACTTTGGCCACCTCATGAGAAGAGAAGACTCCCTGGAAAAGACCCTGATGTTGGGAAAGATGGAGGGCACAAGGAGAAGGGGACGACAGAGGATGAGATGGTTGGACAGTGTTCTCGAAGCTACTAACATGAGTTTGACCAAACTGTGGGAGGCAGTGGAAGACAGGAGTGCCTGGCGTGCTATGGTCCATGGGGTCACGAAGAGTCAGACACGACTAAACAACTAAACAACAACTGTAAATTAAAGTAACATTCCAAATATCACCATTTCATTGTGTATAACTTATAACATTATTTCAGTGAAATCAGGCAGACTTCTTGATCATTTCATTCCTGGCCTATTCACTACTTTAGTTTAGACATTTTAGAAGCCATATATATTTATATATTTTTCATTTCTTACCACAAACAACTTATGGTAATTAGAAATATCTGATTTTATTGCCATATTGTCTTTAAAACCTCTACCCAGTTAGACTAAAAGGCTTGAATTTAAAAGATAATAAGCATTTTGCTTCCATACCGGGAATGAGCATACCAGGAAGACAACGAAATGAAGATTGAAGTAGGGCCACAATTTCGGCCACAATTAAAAGAGCTTATTTGCAACATGGTTAACTACTTAACTGGCAGCCTCCCTTACAGTCTGTAACTTTAGGAGCTGGGAAAGAATTTTCTGCTACCTACCTTGGTCGGACAACCTTACCTTGACTCTGTGGGGTGGGCCACAATAAAATATAATAGTAATCATAGTAATCATAGTAATCATAGTAATCATAGTAATCATAATAATCATAATACTTCACCCATCTGGCTGGGTTTCTCTGGGGGAAATGTTTGAGGCGTCTGGACCCCCACAAAGTTGATGGGCATTCCCATTCAAATGGGGTATGTGCTCTGCATCATGTGATCGATTATGCAGGGCAGGGCCTACCTGGACCCTCACAGTATTTTATTCAAGTTGGTACCCCTGACCTCTGATCAACTGGAAAAGTTATTTGTCTTAGATCAGGGGTTGTCAGCCTGGTCTCTACCGCCCACTAGTGGGCGTTTCAGGATTCTAGGTGGGCAGTAAGGGGTTCTATGGCACAAGCTGAATCCTCCTTCCATCAAGCACTGGTGGGCAGTAAGGAAATTTTACCATCAAGAAAGATGCATTAGAAGGCAGTAGGTATAAAAAGGTTGACCACCCCTGGTCTAGATGCTTAAGAAAATGACTTGCTTAATTTGGAACAAATACACACTTAATAGTGCAGAGTTGACAAAAATAACTCCAAGGCTGATTAGGGAACAAGAGTCAAAAGATTCACACTTCATCTGCAAACAGCTAAAATTGTACTGCCTGAGATACTGTGGGTTTCTCCAGGGTTTCTTCAGAGAGGAGACTTTTATGGAGATCATATGGCTTGTACCTGAGATATTTTACACACAAAGCATATGCTGGGCTACAGTCTTTTAGTTTATTTCAGTTTAAATCCAAATACCTTGGTTTTATTAAGTTATGCATCAGAAGCAATTATCTGATTATGTCATTTCCTTCTTACTAGCTGTTTATAGTTAAACTCATGTTTACCTTCTTAGTTTAACTCTTTACAGTTAAAATATTGCTTTGTTGTGTAACAGAAATAATTTTCACCCTTACTAACCATATGGTTGTGAGCATTTAAAGCACTGCCTTTAAAATATGGTTCGACATCTCATTCAGACATTCAAAGAAGGAGAAATGCTGGTGTACCTCCATCTACATTTATTAGATAATGCTGATTCCTCCATCCTTTTTTAAAATTAAAAGATCACAGGAATCACGAATGAAATGTCTAGAACACAGTGTGTAGGAGCAGATGTTACTGCACACAGGCTAGAGCCTGTTTTACATGTTCAGTCATGGTAATGATTATGGTGAACAGAGATTCCTTCACATCCACCAGAGTTGTATCTGAGAAATGCCATCCACAGGAGCTGCTAAGTAGCAATGGAGCTTATTGATCTGCATTTTACAAGAACCCTCGATGATTCAGTGTGACTTATTCCCAAAGCATTTCATAGAAAAATGACTTGAGTGATGGATTGCTTATAGGACTGGAAGTTCCTGTGGCCCTGTCCAGACCCTTTTGCTGGAATGAATTTTCACTATTGCAACTTAATGTTATTTGCAGCTTAATATTATCAGAGAGGTTCAACTTTTGTTGCCCACAACAGCGTCAACCCAGAAGGGGTAGTAAATTGGGTTCAGGTGGCAATAAGTACTTCCTTAAAAGAAGAGAAGATCCCAGCAGCCTTGAAGGACGTACCTCTGAGACTACTCCTTAAAAATACATGGATGATCCCCCCCCCCCGCAATTGGCGAGTTGCTAATCCCCCTTTCTTGGGCAAGTGGCTTTACTAGGCAATGGCTTCTCAACCCCAGACATGCCTGGATTAAATGGATTATTTGGATCTATTTCAGTCTGAATTCTGTCATTGTTTGGGGGCACTTTGGTCACCCCCACAGAAAACACATGGTAGGAGAGGAACACATGGAGTGCAATCCTGTTGATTCTCCTGGATCTCTCAAAGGCTATCAATTTGATGTATCAATTATAATATACTTCCGAATAATATTCTGGTTTGCAGGCATTGTGTCCCCTTGGTTCTGTTCTTGTCTGTCAGGTTAGTCCCAAAAAGTTATACTGGACTACTTCTGTTTCACTCCACAACATTTATCCTATTGAGTAACATGTACCCAGCTTTAGGAGGAAATTATCTGGAGATGATAATGAGGCATCACCACTATGCTAACAACACCCAGCTCTATTTCTCCTCTTTGTCCAGTGTAGATGACACAATGAATGTTCTTAAAAGGTGCTTGGTATATTAATGTGTTGGATATGGGCTAATAAACCAAAGCTCAGTCCAGAAAAGATAGATGTTCTGTAGGAAGGCAATGAAGTTGATTAGTGATTCAGTGTTCATCCTATTTGCTGTACCTCCAGCACAATTAACTGTGGAAGGGGTAACGGCAAGCTTAATGGGCGAGTTGGACAGAAGGGAGGCATGCGCGATAAGCACTCCTAGTTCCAGAAATAACAAGGAATGCCGTATGCAAACCTGTGGTGATTCAACTGCATTTAAAACTGCCAAGTCTTGCTGCCTGTGCAACAAAAAGGGGCATTTGGCAGGAACTGCAGATTCAAAAGAAAGCAAAATGCTCCCAGGTCTGTTCCAGTTCGACAATAACAGGCGTTAGCCCAGCAGTCGGAAGCATGTAGTAAAAATGGACACGAGCCTTTCATGCTCGGACAACAGGTCATAAAAGAATTAAAGGTGCCAAGTGGGGGTCATTTGTTATCAACAGTAGAGTGTCGTCCCACCTTTGCAACGACAGAAGCTTGTTTATTTCTTTTGAAGAGGAAATTGGTAAAGTACATGTAGCCAGTTCTGAAGTCCTGCAGTCATTTGGCAGGGGTACAATTAAACTTGACTCTTTAAACATTACAATAGCAAATTGCATTTACTGCCCGTCAGTGGATAATTTATTATCAGTAAGTTGCTTTGCTCGTCAAGGAATAACTGTGTGCTTTGCTAAGACAATATGTGAGATTTTCGATGGAAACGAACGTGTATTATATGCCCGGGAGTCTGAGGGCTTATATAGACTGTACTTTCAGAGCTATTCACAACCACCTGTAAATTGCAGAGTAATACAGTCAAGACGGGTTGAAAAATGTAAAAACACATTCTGGATGTATCCATGAAGCACACAGACTTCTAGGACATTTGAACTTTGCTGATGTGATAAAGACAAAGAATATTGTTGATGGACTGAATTTAAAGCCATGTAAATACTATATGCAATGTATATCCTGTTGTAAGAATAAGATAAAGGTTGCATGCAAGGGTAAATGCTCAGACAGGAAAGTATCAGGGCCATTTGAGCGTGTGCATTGTGATTTGGTTGGGCCGCTCCCACCATCATTAGGAGGTTCAAAGCACTGGTTAACTCTGATAGATCAGTATAGTACATTTTCCTGGGTTTATACAATTGCTGAGAAGTCACAAGCTTTTGAGAAGTATAAAGTTTTTTGCAACTGGGTAAGAATGCACTTTAACAAACCTATAAGGAATCTTTTTTCTGACCGGAGAATACAATTTGTTTCTGAAGAGTTTGAGCGTTTCCTGGCAGCACAGAGGACTACTCATGAGTTATCTTGCCCCTGAAGTCCTTGGCAGAATGGGCTTGTTGAGGTTGTGCAATGTGATTTGCAGGCAGGTGTTAAACTTATCTGCATGATGCTAATTTGCCCAAAGGGTTTTGGGCTGAAGCTCTCATTGGCTATTGTTATGTGAAGAACCGCAGTTATCATTCTGGTTTAGATGTCACTCCCTATGAAATGTTGTTTGGAAAATGCCCTAACCTAAATGTCTACGCATTTGGGGTTCAAATGTTATCATGCATTACCCTGCTAATCAGAAATTGGGTGAGCGTAGTGCTCAAGGAAGATTAATGGGCTACCAGGAGGGGGCGTACAGAGTTTATATACCAGCCACTGGCATGTTTCACATAACCAGAAGCATAATCCCAACTATAAATTGGAATGGAGTTGCTGTTTTCCAAGATAATTATGGTATAAATGATACTGAGGAGGAAATAGAAGTAGCAAGAGAAGAAGGAGCAGCAGGGGATAGTGGTGATGGTGAAGACAGAAAACCTGTTGGGTCTGGTGATTTATTTGAAAATTTGAAGCTACAGACACCCGAGAGGTTTTCTTTTGAGTTTCCCGATTGTAAACGAAGCCCGCAGGAGTTTCAGCAGTCTGACAAAAATGATTTAAAGTCTGAGGCTAGTAGTTCAAATAGTTCCACTGAGTCTGAAGGGTCAAGTTCTCCTTCTGGACTCAGACGGTCAGGTAGAAAGAGACAAGAGCCTAAACGATTTGCAAATGAACAGTTTAACACCGTGTATGCCAAGAAGGCAGAGCCAGTGTGGTGTAGTGGTTAAGAGCGGTAGACTTGCAATCTGGGGAACCAGGTTCGCGTCTCCACTCCTCCACATGCAGCTGCTGGGTGACCTTGGGCTAGTCACACTGCTCTGAAGTCTCTCAGCCCCACCCACCTCACAGGGTGTCTGTTGTGGAGGAGGAGGGGAAAGGAGATTGTTAGCCGCTTTGAGACTCCTTCGGGTAGTGATAAAGCGGGATATCAAATCCAAACTACTCTTCTTCTTCTTCTTCTTCTTCTTCTTCTTCTTCTTCTTCTTCTTCTTCTTCTTCTTCTTCTTCTTCTTCTGAGCCTAAAAGCTACCATGAAGTTCAAAACTTACCTAAGCAAGAAGCTGTGAATTGGTATAAAGAAATGGATTCTGAGATAACTTCTTTAAAAGAGCATAACACTTGGACTCTTGTACCACAAACCCCAGATATGAGAGTAATTGACTCAAAGTGGGTTTATAAAGTTAAAATGAATGACAAGAATGAAGTGGTAAGGTACAAGGCAAGATTAGTAGCCAGGCGATTTCAACAAGTTCCAGGCAAGGATTATGATTTATGTTACTCACAAAGTGTAAAATATGAGACAGTTAAGCTTTTGTTAAAAGACACATCCCAGCGTGGACATTCTCTTTATCATTTAGATATAAAAACTGCATATTTGTTTGCAGATTTAAAATAACAAATTTTTATGTGAATTCCTGATGGTGTAAATGCTGCTGAAGGATTGGTATGCAAACTAAATAAATCTCTTTATGGTTTGCACCAGAGTGGGAGAAACTGGCAGCAATCATTGGCGAAAGAATTACTGCATTTTGGTTTTTCGCAAGGAAAAGCAGGCAACTGTGTGTTTGTAAAAGGAAATGCAAATTCTGTAACAAAAATATGTGTTTATGTAGATGGCGTGTTAACTTCTACAAAAACTAAACAGGAATATAAACAAATAGTGTCACAGTTACAGAGAAAATTTGATGTGGTTGAATTGGGCATAGAAAAGACCCTGATGTTGGGAAAGATTGAGGGCACTAGGAGAAGGGGACAACAGAGGACGAGATGGTTGGACAGTGTTCTCGAAGCTACGAACATGAGTTTGACCAAACTGCGGGAGGCAGTGCAAGACAGGAGTGCCTGGTGTGCTCTGGTGCATGGGGTCACGAAGAGTTGGACACAACTAAACGACTAAACAACAACAACAAAAATTACTTATCCATGCAAATTGAGAAAGGCAAAAGCCTATGGTGTGTGGTTTCACATTTACAGATGAAGATAAGCCATTTCTTAACAAAATGTGTATCGTTCTGCCATAGGCAAGCTTAATTTCATTCAAAGAATTTCAAGACCAGATATAACGTATGCTTTTCATTTTCTGGCAAAATTTGTGGAAGAGCCCACTATGCAATGTTTTTCTACTCTTAAAAGAGTGGTAATGTATCTCAAACATACAAAACATTATAGGTTGCAGTTTACATCATGGATTGACAAAGGTTTTGAAATTTTCTGTGATGCATCTCATGCAGTGGAGCAAAATAATTACAGAGGTGTGTCTGGTATGATGTTTTTTTTATAACGGGTGTCTTTTTGAATGGAAGTCTCAAAATGAAACAATTATTTGTCTCTCCACAACTGAGAGTGAACTGTGCGCATGTGTTCAGGCCATTTGTGATACTGAATGGTATTTACAAGTATCTGAAGATTTGAAGATGCAAGTAACATTACCAGTGAAAGTTTATCTTGATTCCCAGAGCAGACTCGCTATTCTGTGTTCAGAAACTAATACACAGCGCACTAGAGTATTGAGATTACATTTGCAATTTGTAAAGAAAATGATTGCTGGCGAAACAATTGTATTTCAGTATGTTCCGGGTGACAGTCAAATTGCGGATATTTTTACTAAAATGCTTCCAAAGGTCACACATGAAAGACATGTACAAAATATGCTTGATGTTGTTCCACAATAATGAACCGCAGGGGAAATGTTGAGTGAACAGTTTGAGATTCATTACTGTTCCACAGAAATGTGTATCTCTTTAAAAGAAAGAAGGAAATGTAGTGACCTAGTTTTGCAGCTGTGGGGCAGTACAGCAGCTGATGTTAAGTTTGTATTGATTTAAGGCATGTCAGTAATCGCATACAGTATATGAGTAGTCTGCGTACCTTGCTCAGTACCCTGGGTGGTGGGTCTCTGGATGGGTCATGTTTCTGTAAAGTTCTTATGATTAGTGTAACTTCTGTTATTTTTCTTTAATTAAATCCACTCCTGATTATACTTTGCAGTCTCCCCAAAATGCTTTTTGTTGTGCAATAGTTACTCTGCTTAAATACGCCAACACTCCCTGTGGTTGGACTGCTCTTCTGCCTGGGTATGTCAGTTTAGTCCAATATGGAGTTAAAGATTTAAAAGCTTGGTTCTTTTAAAACTCTCAATTAAGATCCAGGCAGTGGAACTAGTCTTCTTTTACTTTCCCGAAAAAGCATGTGATAGAGTAGAATGTGAGGTATAATCTACAATCATGAAAAAATGAACTTTAGTGTTGCAGATACACAGAAGCTCAGCTGCATTTTAAGAGGGTCTTATTAGAGAGTATGAAGTTGTTGCTTTATTCTTGATCCCCTACTCCTGTTTCCCTACAACTGGTTCAGCTATCTATCCCCTTACCTAAAATTCTCTAGGCATCTCCCACCTTGACTACCGCTATGTTTTATTCTCTGGCTTGGACTTTGAAGCAGATGAAGACCTCCCTGTTTCTTCTTCTTCTTGTTTTAATACTGTTATGAGTTTGGAGGGAAAAGAAGGCTGTATGTCTTGCCCCCCTTCTAATTCATGGATCCAGCATGGATTTAATTCCTGGAATAGCTAGGCTAACTTCCTGATAAGATAATGGCCCTCTAAGTGTGGACCTTTAAGGTAAAAAAGGAAGTGTCTCTGTGCCGCATGACAAAGGCTTCCCTCCCTCAACAAACCGTTAGCTAGAAAGACAAAGGCCAGAATTGAGAGTTTAGTTACGTGAGATGAAAGGTAGAAGAGAGTGTGCAGGCTGGGAAGCTGGGATACAAAGTTACGCCTGATTTCTGCTTGAATACAAGGTTTGGCTATGGCGGAAGCAAAACCCCTCCATCATAGGCTCAGGTTGTGTATATGTGTAAATAAACAATATATCATAGACACCACAGTCTCCACTGTTCCTCATTCCAAAAGGAAACATGAACCTGGAATCCATGGAATTTCACATTGCTTGGAGATTGGGGTGGCAACAATACATATGAAGATCCACTACCATTTAAACACAAACATTAAACAAAGGAGATGTTTCTTAAGAAGTGTGTTAAACTTAGATTAAATGTGAAACAGCAAATTACAGTGTGAATAAGTAAAAAAAGGCAAAATTATCTTCAAGATTATAAAGATTTGTTAAATGTTTCAGTTCTTACAGTGATTCTTACAGAAACACTTGTTCAGCTGCAGTGAAGTTATTCTTGAACATTAAATAAAGGGTAAAAATAATACAACTAGATAAATATATTGACATAATCTTAGAGAGCAATTTTCACACAAATATTCATCACCAATTTATAAAACCTTTTCAAAGTTTAGTGAATGCAAAACATACCTGTTTGCAGCTCTGCCCTTCCTTATTGATATTTGAATCATTTGCAGTAAACAGAGGTCCAGAGATTTGAGAAGCCTGATGTCCTGTCAGTGTGTTTGTACAGCTTTCAATGGGGAAAAAAATCTGACTTTTCCGAGAGCCCGAACTGAGTGAAAATTCATGGCAATAAGTCTGAAGAAATGCCCTGACTCCATCAATGCCTACAAACTGTGAAACAGGAACCCCATTTAAATTTACACTTCCAGTGTCACATAACTGAGAATGTCTCCACTTACGAAGCCTTAGTACCAATAATACAAGGAGGAAAGTGAAGAACAAGCAGGAGACAAAAGCCACTGCAGTCACCAGGTAGAAAGTGAGGTCAGACTCAAGACTGATAGGAGCTGAGATGGTGCCCAGATCAGTGAGCATGTCAGGGATGCTGTCAGCCAAGACCACAGTAACAGTGACTGAAACCGACATTGGAGGCTGCCCATTGTCCTTGACTAAAACCACCAGGCTTTGCTTGAGGGCATCTTTCTCCAGAAAGAAGCGGGCTGTCCTGATCTCTCCCGTGTGGAGCCCCAGAGTGAAGAGCCCTGGCTCAGTGGCCTTGATCAGCTGGTAGGAGAGCCAGGCATTCTGGCCAGAGTCCGCATCCACGGCCACCACCTTAGTAACCAGGTAGCCTGGCTCAGAGGAGCGAGGGGCCAGCTCTATCCCTGTGGAGCCGTCGGTGGGAGGGGAGGGGTATAGGATTTGGGGAGCATTGTCATTTTGGTCCAGGATGAAGAGAGTCACTGAGACATTGGAGCTGAGTGGTGGAGAACCTCCGTCTTGGGCTTTGACCAGGAACTTAATCTCTTGAATCTCTTCATAATCAAAAGACCGTAAGACATAGATTACTCCAGTCTCAGAGTTTATAGAAAGGCAGGAGGAGAAGAAGGAGTAACTCATCTCACCTTCAGTGATTGAATAAGTAATTTTGCCATTCATCTCCCAGTCAGGATCAGTTGCTTTTAGTGTTAAAACAGAGGCTCCAGCTGAAGTATTTTCTGTAATTGAAGTAATATAGGACTTCTTTTTAAAGGTGGGTGGATTGTCATTTTTATCTAGTATTTTCAGTTGAATAGTGGTGGTTGTGGAGAGAGGAGGATTTCCTTTATCTGTTGCAATAACTGTAACATTGTAATTAGATACATCTTCTCGGTCCAGGGCTCTGCCAGTCACTAAACTGTAATAATTATCAAACGTTTTCTCTAAATGAAATGGCGGGTTGCCAAAGATGGAGCAGGTAACCAGCCCATTGTCTTCAGAATCTCTGTCTATTACTTTTAACAGGGCAATTATCGTTCCTTCTGGGCAGTCTTCACTCACAGCATTAGTAAGAGATGTGACTGCAATTTCTGGTGCATTATCATTTACATCAGTAATAGCCAACAAAATATTCGCTCGACCCGATAAGCCTCTTCCATCACGAGCTTGGACCTCCATTTCATACAAAGCACATTCTTCAAAATCTATCTCCTGCCTCACCCTTACTTCTCCAGTTCTCGGATCCAAATGGAAACTATTTGAAGCCTTTTCTGATACCTGCCTGAATGCATATGTTATCTCTGAATTAATGCCTTCATCCAGATCAGTAGCATGGACTGCTACAAGCAGGGAATTAACAGGAATGTTTTCTGCAGTGGTCACTTTATAAACAGATTCTGAAAAAACTGGCGCATTGTCATTTGCATCTTCAACAGAAACTTTGATGTGTGCAGTTCCGGATTTGACAGGATTCCCCCCATCACTGGCTGTAAGGATTAAGTCAGGCATGTCAAACCTGCGGCCCTCCAGATGTTTTGGCCTACAACTCCCATGATCCCTAGCTAGCAGGACCAGTGGTTGGGGAAGATGGGAATTGTAGTCCAAAACATCTGGAGGGCCGCAGGTTTGACATGCCTGGATTAAGTCATGGAAAGCTTCTACTTCTCGGTCCATAGACTTTTCCAGTACTAACTCAGCATATTTGGCTCCACTTGCTGTCATTTGCACATCAAGAAAGAAGTGTCTGTTAGGGCTGATTTGATAGCTCTGTAAAGCGTTCACTCCTAAATCTGGGTCCTGTGCATCTGGAAGGAGGAATCGGGATCCCACAGGTGTACTTTCTGGGATATTTAGCTGCAATGTCTCCACTTGGAAGGCTGGCGCATTGTCATTGATATCTTCGATTTCAATTTCTACTGTATAGACTTTTAGCTGCTCCTGAATAAGAATCTCCAACTTCAAAATACAAGTTAACAGACGTCCACATATTTCTTCTCTATCTAGTCTTTCATTAATATATAAATGGCCATTTTGGAAATTGAGGGCAAAATATTGTGTCCTACCTTCTGTAATAATCTGGACACCGCCAGGCAAGAGTTGCTTCATATCCAATCCCAGATCCTGTGAGATATCCCCAACAAAAGAACCTTCCTGCAGTTCCTCAGGAACTGAATAATGGATCTGTCCAGCAACTGCCTGAAAAACAGCTAGCAGTACAAGGCAGGATGACCGTCTCCTTCTATCCAAGAGTATTTGTATACAAGCCATTTCAGCCTCTGCCAGGTCCTATCAGTCCATAGATAACAAGCACCAGTGTTTAAAGGCTCTCTTAATAGACTAATGTGCCTGTTTAAGGCTTCCTTTTATTTTCCATCAAACAAGATCCTCCTTTTTCTTTTAGGTCAGAGATTATAATAAACCTTTTGTGTCTTTGCATCTCCGTGATCTATCTGGTTCAATCCAGTTTCTCTCCTCCTTGGTGAACAGTGACACCCAATGGATCAGTCAGTAAATGCAGTGTTTTAAAAAGCTTTACAAAATAACATTTCATTCCTTTTTATTTAATAACAGGTATAAAAACAAACTTCCATTAACGTACTGCATCCCGTCTAGAAAGCTCAATGGAGATTGGGTAAGCACCACAATGGATGAGAAACACAGTGCAGCTCCTCTTCAGCAGGATTGTGTCAAAAGTAATCAGTGACTATTGATCTAATGACAATTTCCACCTTAGTTTTTTTAATCAACCTAATTCAGAGTGCAATCACATGGTTTTTTTGAAGTGTCTTCTCCCAGTGTGGGAGTAGGGTTGCTGGAATGAGGGAGGGAAGGGGCAGAGCCGTGTGTGTGTGTTTAGAGATGTGGGCTCAGATTTTATGCTGGATAGCCTTGCCTACATCTTCACTCAGAGGTAACCTGCTGGTGAATATTTAGTGTGTAGGGTGGTAGAAGACAGCAGCCAGTGAGGGAAAAGCACTCTGCACCTGCTCAGACATGCTTTTCTTTCCATATAATAGTATCAGGTCTGCTATTGAAGACAGATTCTTAGACTAAGTACTGGAGGGTTCTTACTCAAATTAAGTCAGGGAAGACAGAGGCAAGAATTTTGTTGTTTAGTCGTGTCCGACTCTTCATGACCCCATGGACCTGAGCATGCCAGGCACTGCTGTCTTCCACTGCCTCCCGCAGTTTGGTCAAACTCATGTTCGTAGCTTCGAGAACACTGTCCAACCATCTCATCCTCTGTCGTCCCCTTCTCCTAGTGCCCTCAATCTTTCCCAACATCAGGGTCTTTTCCAGGGAGTCTTCTCTTCTCATGAGGTGGCCAAAGTATTGGAGCCTCAGCTTCAGGATCTGTCCTTCCAGTGAGCACTCAGGGCTGATCTCCTTCAGAATGGATAAGTTTGATCTTCTTGAAGTCCATGGGACTCTCAAGAGTCTCCTCCAGCACCATAATTCAAAAGTATCAATCCTTTGGCGATCAGCCTTCTTTATGGTCCAGCTCTCACTTCCATACATCACTACTGGGAAAACCATAGCTTTAACTATACGGACCTTTGTTGGCAAGGTGATGTCTCTGCTTTTGAAGATGCTGTCTAGGTTTGTCATTGCTTTTCCCCCAAGAAGCAGGTATCTTTTAATTTCGTGACTGCTGTCACCATCTGCAGTGATCATGGAACCCAAGACTAAGTACTGGAGGGTCCTTACACAAATTAAGTCAGGGAAGACAGAGGCAAGAATAGTTTGCCTTAGAAAGAAAGAGAGGGAGTTACTGGAGGAGGGAAAATGAAGAGTGGCCGGTGAGTTATGCTGATATTTGACTAGTCATTTATTATTATGCTTTGCTTCTCCTTCTTTGTAAAATGGGGCTCTAGCCTCTTTGACAGTCTTGTTACTGAAGGAGGGCTTATAAAATTGTCAATCAATTAAACATGCTGCATGTACTGTAGGTGTGCTATGTGTATTTGACTGTCATCGGTTATCTTATTTGGAACCACCTGCTTGCATACACTTTTAGTGTTTGTTTTGAAACACCTTTAAATCTGAATTTTGTTGGGCCACCTTTGCCCTCTGGATCACTGTGCTAGACTAGCCCCACCCACTCATGCACAACAATGCGTTGAATGCTAAATTGTCTACAACTTTGTGGGGTCAGTTTCAGCTTCTGCAGCCTGAAGACACGGGCAGGGTGCTTGCAGGGGTGCCCTCTCAATCCCTGCCAATATTGAGCCTGGGGGTTGACTGGATGGGTCCAAGCAGCAACGGTCTTTATTTTTATTTTTGCATGAGGGAGTGGCACTTAAAGAAGTTGGTGTGGGCACTACTGAAAAAGCCAGCCCTGGACAAATTGGCTTGCAGCAACTATTACCAAGTCTCAAGTAGCTTCATTCTGGGGAAAGTGAAAGAGTTGTGGTGGAACAACTGCAGCATTCCTGGATGAGAATGATTTTCTGGATCCATTCCAGTCTGGTTGATGCCTGAGTTCAGGACTGAATAAGCCTTGGTCTCTCTGATGGATGACAATCCTTGATTCTTTTGCTTGATATCTCAGCAGCTTTCCGTACCATTGATAAAGTGCACCAGTGAAGACATCTTGGACCCTGGCCCCTCTCTGGTGTGTGCAGCAATGTGCAAATGTGGCTTGAAATGCAGCTAGGAAAATCTACCTCGCTGTGTTTTAAGCTGCTAGCGTTTACATAGCCTTAGTGTACACCAACAGACAAGGATGGTATAAAATCCACTAGCTCCCAGGGGATTAGCAATCTTCCCTTCCCTCCCTCAATATCCTCTCTACCCAAGCACAGGCATCTCATCTTAAGAATCATAGTGGGAAAGAATCCATTTTTATATTGTGTTGCATTGCTGTCAAATGGCTAGTGGAGTACAAGTAGATTCAGGTTTGGTGGTCAGTCTCAGCTTCAGGTTTGGGAGGGCCCTTGGGCAGGACCTTGCTCAGTAAGCCCACCTGCTCCCCACTCCCATAATCACCAGGTGCTACTGTGTTCCCCCAAGCCGGAAAGGACAGGATAGCCTTCTGGTCATTGTGTGGTCTGACCTGACCTAAGTGTGTGGTCTGACCTGACAACCACCTACTAACTAAACCCAGTTCACTAATATATGGAGACTTTTCTTTTCAGTTCTGGTGCCTCAATTGTGGTCCAGCAGAGTTTTTGTAATGACAGTAGAAAAGAAGTGTTCCAAAAGTGCGGAAGGCAAGAAGTTAAGGAAATGCCAGCAGAGAACAGAAACCAAGGATTGATCAGTTGTAGCCAGATTTGTTGAATGTTAAGGAAAGTTACTTTGTTTGTAGCAGCAAATATTTCAGTTGCATGCTCTATTTATTTAAAACCATCTTTCACCAGAGATTTCAAGACAATTTAGAAAAATTAGAACAAGTAGAACAATAATAAATACACTCAGCTCTTGCCTCCTCCAGCCGTGATCAGTGACCAGAGGGAGAGGTGAGCAATGGCAGCTGCACATTTTTCTCCCTCCTATCCCTGCTCACTGACTCAGAGACAGCATCCGAACAAGCAAGGAGAAGCACCTGGAATCGGAGACCTCAGGGATTGCTCGTGGGCCCCTTGCTGTGGCCCAATAATGCCAGTTCCCAATGCCAGCTTGACTTAGGATAGTTCAAGCAGCTACTTGCCAAGAGCAATGAACCTCTCCCTGCTGATATAGATAAATCCAACCCAGTAACGAACCCAAATGCCATCTATTAAGGAAATACTTTAATAGGACCTCTTGTCTGCAAGTGTTTGTTCCTTTATGCCCATTTCTTTCCCATTATTTGCCACTAAAAAATTCAGCCATGGTCGCTAGACAGCAAATAAAGTGCAAATACCACTCACTTTCTGAATTTAGGGAGTGCAAATCAACTAATGTTTGGTGGCGTACTATACTGAAAATACATGGCTGAACCCTAGTAAATTAAATACAAATCCACTTTGCACAATTCTTAGCTCAGTGCTCAATGAGCTCTGCAGACTGTATCACATTCAACTTGTTTCTGCTTTGTACATTGTAAAATGTGAGCAATCTTAATTTTAGAAAATGAAACTCACCTGCTCAGAGTTTTGTCGTACTGTATCAGTGCTTGGATCTTCCATGGTTAATAAAGGACCTAAATTATCAGCCAGTGGATGAGATGCGAGAATATCTGTACAACTTCCAATTGGAAAAACCATTTTATTGTTTTGGGAGCAGGTAGTTAGTGAGCCATCAGGGCAGTAAGACTGAAGGAAAGCCCGGACACCATCAATGCCCACAAACTGTGAAACAGGTACTCCATTGAAATTTCCAAATCCTGAGCCACACGATTGTGAGTTTCTCCACCTATAAAGTCTAAAAGCTAGTAACAAAAGCAGAAAGGTGAAGAACAAGCAGGAGATAGCAGCTACTGCAGTCACCAGGTACGAAGTGAGCTGACCATCAGATTGTGGGTCTTCAGATACTGAGATGCTGCTCAGGTCCGAGAGGATTGCAGGGATGGTGTCAGCCAGCACCACAGTCAGAGTGGCTGAAGCAGAGAGAGGTGGCTGCCCATTGTCCTTCACTAAAACCACCAGGCTTTGCTTGAGAGTATCTTTCTCCAGAAAGAAACGGGCTGTCCTGATCTCTCCCGTGTGGAGCCCCAGAGTGAAGAGCCCTGGCTCAGTGGCCTTGATCAGCTGGTAGGAGAGCCAGGCATTCTGGCCAGAGTCTGCATCCACGGCCACCACCTTAGTGACCAGGTAGCCTGGCTCAGAGGAGTGAGGGGCCAGCTCTATCCCCGTGGAGCCATCAGTGGGAGGGGAGGGGTACAGGATTTGGGGAGCATTGTCATTCTGGTCCAGGATGAAGAGAGTCACCGAGACGTTGGAGCTGAGTGGTGGAGAACCTCCGTCCTGGGCCATGACCAGGAAATTAATCTCCCTGATCTCTTCATAGTCAAAGGAGTGTAGGGCATAGATTGCTCCAGTTTCAGAGTTAATTGAGAGGTAGGTAGGAAGGAAGGAATTTCTAACTATAGTCTCATGCTCACTGATCTGAGAGTAAGTCCCATTGAGCTCATTGGAATTCACTTCCGAGTAGACTTTCTTAGTGTTGGGCTGCACAATATCTCTTTCGATGATCGAGTAAATTATTCTGCCATTTTCCTCACAATCAGAGTCATGTGCCTTCAAAATAGTAATGAATTCACTTCTGTGGTTATTTTCCTCAAGATAAAAAGTGAATGCTATATTTTTAAAGGTGGGTGGGTTGTCATTTTCATCTAATATTTCTAGTGGGAAGTAAGCAGTTGTCGAGAGAGAAGGAGCCCCTTGGTCACTTGCTATTATTGTGATGTTATATTCTGAGACCCTCTCCCTGTCAAGGACACTTGCAATCTCCAAGTTGTAATAATTGTCAAATGCTTTCTTCAACAGAAACGGAAGTCCTGCTGGTATAGAACATGAGACCTCTCCATTTTCCCCATCATCTCTGTCATTTATATTTATAAGACCTATTACAGTTCCTGGAGGAGAACTTTCTGCAACCTTGCTGAAAAGTGGTGTAATTGCAATCTCTGGTGGATTGTCATTCGCATCCATGACTCTTAGGACTACTCTAGCGCGAGTAGACAAGCCAGCCCCATCTTGTGCTTGGACTTCCATTTCATGTGCTATAGATTCTTCAAAGTCAATATTCCCAATGACTGATATCTGCCCTGTTGCGGAATCCAAGTGGAATATTTTGGAAGCTTTGTCTGAAATTTTTCTGAATGAATACATTACCTTTGAGTTTATTCCCTCATCGAGGTCAGTTGCATTCAGAATTAACACGTGCGACCCTAGAAGCATGTTTTCCATAACGTCCGCTTCATACAGAGACTTACTGAAAATGGGAGCATTGTCATTTACATCTGCAACAGCAACACGGATTTGCACAGTCCCAGACCTGGCAGGTTCTCCTTTGTCAGCAGCAGTGAGAATTAGTTGGTGCACTTTTTGTTCTTCTCGATCTAACAGCTTTTCTAGGACTAGTTCTGCATATTTGATCCCATCAGCTCCAGCTTGTACATCCAGGGAAAAGTGTCTGTTGCTACTGAGATGGTAGCTCTGGAGAGAATTAGTCCCTAGATCTGGATCCTGAGCCCCTGGTAAAAGAAACCTTGCCCCATGACCTGAGTTTTCAGCAATTGTTAATTCAAACTCTTCTACAGGGAAGCTGGGTGAGTTGTCATTAATATCAGTTATTTCAACTTTAGCCATAAAAAACTTCACTTTATCCTTCACAAGAATCTCAAAATTTAACAGACATTTTTCTACCTGGTGGCAAATCTGCTCCCTATCAATTACTTCCTTGATAAACAAATGTCCATTTCTCAAATCAAGTGAAAAATATTGCTTCATACCTCTGGAAATTATCCGGGTGTCTCCACTTGATAACTCCTTTATGCTCAGTCCAAGATCCTTTCCAATATCTCCTACGAAAGAACCTTTCTCCATTTCCTCAGGAATCAAATAATGTATTTGCCCGGAAGCTACCTCCCAGACCATCACCAGCACAAAGCAAAGCACACTATTCTTTTGATAGCATAGAATCCTTCCAGCCATTTCCAGGTAGACTGTTAGATTGTTGTGCCCTTATTGTTCAGTTTGGACCTTATAAAGGTTCCAAGCGCTACCTAGATATTTCCTCCTGCAAATTCAGACTTGCTGAATGTGAATGTGAGCTTTGTGTATTCTTTGCCGAATGAGAGCAGAACAGGGTTTGTAGTTCTTGGCTTATGAGCAAACAGCGACACTTAGAGGTTCAATGAATAATTACACCAGTTTTAGTCCTTCCTCAGTGGTTTTTTTTTGGGGGGGGGGGAAGACTTCAAGCAAAACCCAACTAATTTTAGATAATAGTCTATTATTCCTAAGGAACATCAAATAGCAACTAGTCCTGTGTACCAAATTGCTTTACAATTTTTAGGTCAACCTATGGAAAGGTGCTGTTATATTAATTGTTCTGATCTATCTCCCAATTTCATGCCTATGATGTGCAAGGTAGGTATGTTTTCTTACATCTGATGAACTGGGCCACAAAACCATAATGAAGGGGCCACAAAACTGTTGTTTCTTTCTACAACAAGCTAACAAGCTAGCATGACTATCCCTCTGAATATGTTTCCCCATTGTTCCTATTTCATATCAGTAATAATAATAATAATTTTATTATTTATACCCCACTGATCTAGCTAGCTTGCCTTAGAGTATTGAAAATAAACACCGAGCATGCAATAAATCCATATATAATACTGGGAGAAAGCACGTGAGAGGGGACAGATTTTGAACTATAATCTTTTTTAATTTTCTATTTTCATTATCAGTTGTAGAAGGGGAGTATGTTTAGTAAAACAGTGAATTTTTAAGTGTTCTACAATGCATGAATGGACTTCATAAAGAAAGATTCTAAAGTGAGTGATTATATTGCATGATCCATGGGGATTAGTGGGGTTAGAATCCAGCACATCTCTGGCTGAGCCAAGAGGTTCTTGGTGCAACCAGGCTACCCTGGTATAACTCCCCATCCTCAGCTCAGACGAATATATGCTGGTGTATCTCCCCCTTCCAGGGCCAGCTGGGACCCAGGCAGCTGAGCCAAGCCAGACAGATCTTAAGCTGGTTTAAGTCCTGGAAAGTGGGCATGGAAAGGGCATGGTGGGGGAGGAGCTGGGGGGAGGACTTAGGCTGGATCCTAAGCTCATTGAGTAGGGTCAGATAACCCAGGTTAGCAAAGTAGGTTGGCAAGGAGGGTGATGTAACCCAAATCCATTTTCGAGGCTTGTTTTCCCTCCACCAGGCTTAGACATGCTTCAGAATGGAGTTTGGCTCTGGCATACTTTACCCCAGCTTAACTCCACACCAGGTTTTTATGTATAGGATTGCCCTAACACTAATCCTGCCTATGTATTACTATTTGTTCTCTGAGAGCCAGTGTGGTGTTGTGGTTAGAGTGTCAGCAGGGCCATCTTAAACATGCCCGGCGCCCTGGCACCGTGGTGC
Source organism: Zootoca vivipara (assembly GCF_963506605.1). Lineage (NCBI taxonomy): Eukaryota > Metazoa > Chordata > Lepidosauria > Squamata > Lacertidae > Zootoca > Zootoca vivipara. The sequence continues at coordinate 83,521,207 of NC_083283.1, forward strand.
GACGGATCCCTCTGGCGCCTTCCCCCCGCCCCGTTTCCCAGCGCGGCACCACCCAGCCTGCCGTAGGGCCGGCCCTGGGCCAGGGGGCGCTGCCCGCCCCCTGTTGCAACGCTCCTGCGTGCGACGGAGGCGGCCCCAGGCCCACGCACCTCCGGAGAGCGGCCTGAAGCCGCTGAACAGCGGAGGCGCGCCTGGGGCAGCCTCAGCCGCGCCTCTCAGAAAGAAAATGAATTTTAGTTCCCCCAAAACAAGGGAAGAAGACAGGGTTGATATTTAACCTTCTTGGGGCACAATTCAAATCCTGATAAAAGTCAGAAATACCCAAACATTTGCTGGCATATCTGGTATATCAGGATTTGTGTAGTGCCCCAAAAAGGTGAAATCATATTTAAAGAAGAGTAGTTAAGCCCCTTGTTGAATCAAAGGCAATAGGAGCTCAGGAATTGGACAAAATAGAATATATATTGACTTGGACACCTAGCAATTGTCAGAATAATGTTATTGTCAAAATTCCTGTTCCTGTTCCAGAACTTGCCAACCTCAATCTCTCCCAAACAACTTAAGATCTGGACAACTATGCTCAGTAAATATATTACATGGGGGTAAGAAGCCCAGAGTCAATAATCAGATTCTGTAGATTCCACATTTACAGCCCTTACTTGGATGCAGTTCAGATTAGACATTTATGTTCCTTAATCAATAATGAAGATGGCAAACCTTGTGTAGGCATAGAGTTACTGCACCCATCTTACAGAGCAATTCATTTCTCCCAAGAGAACGAATTTCCTTACAATTTTCAAACCCTTCCCTGCAGGTGGCTCTCAAAATCTGGAACGTATTACAGCTAAATCCCTTTGAGAAACAGACCCCAGAAGTGCAATAAAAACTGGTTTCAGTATAATCAATTAATGCACTTCCTGTTAGATCTGGGGATAGCAGCCCAGGCAACCTGCGGTTTTGTGGGAAATACGATGTTTTTGTTGAGAACCAAGACTATGTGAACTAGGCATTGCAGCCACAGATGATGAAATTGTGGGTGAAAGAAACTTTTTGCTTTTTGTCAGTCCATATATGAGAAATTCTTTAAAACTGATACCTAAATGGTGTCTTACTCCCATGAAACTTTTCAGAATAATTAACACAGCAAGCTCACATTGCTGGAGATTATCTGGCGAACTTGGGAATTACCTTCATATGTGATGGCAGTGCCCAATGGAACAAATCTTTTCGTCAAGTGTATTCTCGGAGATTATACTTACCACAGGTTAACACACCAGTTTTAGCTGTGTTGAACTTTTCTGATGGTCCTAATCAAGATGTGTGGTTTAAAGATCTAATACTCCTACTAGTGGCTACATACTTGGAAGCAGAACACAAATGGTGGACTCTGGAGGGTATATTCCTAAACTCATAGGTGTGTCTGGAAAATTGCTTTAATAAAAAAAAATCACATCAAATCAGAAAATGAAATAGACTTTGCTTTCCTAGACCGATTGCATGATCCTTACTTATATGGACTGCTGCAAATTTTATTAGTATGGGAATGTATATTTTTACCTGTCTCTTCATTGGAGGGGATTATGGAATTAACTTGGAAACCCAGCAAATATCCTAAGGGTTAAATGTTAAGGTAGTGAATACTTCCTTGTTTATGTAAGAATTGGCACATCTCTTAACCTGTGGTTGACAAGGGGAGTCTACATCAACAGGTGAGTTCATTTCCTTACATTGTTTCTGTAGGTACACCATAAAAGATTCCCAGTCTTTTTTCAAGTCTCTATTGTCTTTATCGTTATTTCTTTCAGTCGGCTTCACCATTTCAGCATATTCCATCAGTTTTTCTTGCCATTGTTCTTTCTTTGGCATTTCATCGCTTTTCCACCTTTGAGCTAGTAGAGTTCTAGCCACTGTTGTAGTATACATAAATAATTTCTTCGTGTCTTTTGGCAAATCTTGACCTGAAATGCCTAATAAGAAAGCTTCTGGTCTTTTAACAAAGGTTATCTTAAACATTCTTTCCATTTCATTATAAATCATATCCCAATAATTTTTAATTATTTTACAATTCCACCACATGTGAAAGAACGTGTCTTCCCTTTCTTTACATTTCCAACACTTATTAGAGCTTCTATACATTTTTGCCCTTTTCGCAGGTGTAATATAAATGTAAAGAATATAATAATATATAATGTTAACTTTATTATATTAGGGAATAAGATAATAAGCAGGAGAAGTGAATGCATTATAAGCCAGAAGGGGAAGTTGGGGAAGTCACGGGGGAGGGGGTAATTGGGAATATATTTTGTGATTATTTCATCAGTGATTATGTTAAAATTTGTTGTTAAAACTAATAATAATATTTTTTTTAAAAAAAAGGATGATAGCCGTCTTCAAATGTTTGAAGGCTTTTCACTTCCTTCTTTTTTGTGTCTTCTCTTACTCTGTGCACTTGTAATTTTGTGCTTTTTATTATTTAATAAAGTGGTGTGTGTGTGTGTGTGTGTGTGTGTGTGTGTGTGTGTGTGTGTGTAGGCAGCAGGGTAAGTTATAAAGTGTCCCAGCAGTTACTAATACAAGTAGTTAATATAGTGAAGCTGAAATATAAAGAGGGAAATTGACAGGATGCCTTCATTCTCCAGGTATCCTCTAAACTCCTCTCCCAATGTTTCTTATAAGGAAATGTCTCCAAAGTATTACAACCACAATAGGTTGGTAAAGCAGATCAGGAGAATTTCGTCCCTCTGGCCCATGCCAGGTCTGTAAAACAGGCTGGGGTTTGCGGCCTTGGCATCTGCCTCGCTGATGCTTGCTGCCCCACCCCAGGGATCCTGTTTGACAAAGCATTTCCATCCATAATTTTTAGAAAGTGGTTTTATTATTGTATGAACATACAAAAATGATACTCAAATCTAGCAAACAATATGTAAAAGTACACAGCATCTTTTTTTAATCTTCTCGTAACAAAAAGATGACATTAACAGTGCATAAATAGAAATATGTGCATTCTGTATCTTAAAACTAGCATGTTTCCCTGCTGATTCCAGTTGTATATAAATTGCACTCTTTCCTATCTAACCTCCTGTTTCACTATAATACTACTTGCCACTTCCTTTCATCCACAGACTTCAAAATGCTTTACTATTGTGAATTTTTGTCCTTGTAAGAATATAATACAATTCCCAAAACACAAAGGTTTACTGAAAATTCTATTCCAAACTGCACAACTACACAACCACATAACTGTGAAACCACACTGTTATAATATAGTCTATAATTCCTTTTTTAGAGTGTTTACAGTAGCAGTTTACCATAGGCTGACATCTGGGTTTAACACTAAACTGTCCCTGTCACTGTAGAGATTGGAGATTGGAATCAATTTGGTGTTAAGTCCATCTAGTTACCACAGGAATAGTTCCAAACACCATAAATAAACCAACATTAAAGGCCAGCTTTAAAAAATGTGATTTAGCATAGGTTAAATACAGCATTTCAAATACAGTATGCTTCATTCTTCCATTGCTTCATTCTTCCATTGCTGATTAGCTGGCAAAAAAAATTCTCAGCATCAGGTGCAGACAGTGTTCGAAACTCCCATTGTTCTAGGCGTATTTTGCGACAGGGAATTTCATTAGCACAAGCAGTTTCTGAGCTCTGGGCGCAGTTCTGTGACTAAGATTTCAGATTAAAACTGCAGAGTGGAAGGAAAAGAGAACCCTTTTCTGCCTCCCCACTTCCAGCTACTCTCTGAAGACTGGAGAAGAGACCCTCTTAAGAATATTAGGGGGGTGGGCAGGGGAAGGACTAGACCATGTGAAAAATGAACATAATATTTCAGCTGCAGTTCATTCATTTTCAGTTTTATATTCTTCCTATAAAAAAGCATGCCTAGACATTTCATTGTTGCACCCATAACCTAGGTTTAAGGTGCCTTTTAGCTCCTAGCTTTCATATCTCAGTTTCTAACACTGGTCGCAGATTGTGGGTAAATTGTAGGAAAACAGGAATAGTTAAATTTCAGAGAAAATATTTGTGCATGTATGTGTGTGCACACATGCAGTGTGTGTATGTGGACACAACAGCCTGGTTTGCACAGAACACTAGGCTATGGTTTATTAATTTATGGTTCATTAAACTGCAGCTGACTGTTATGTGTGAACCCAACTCAATAGTTTAACTATGGTTCATTAACCAAAATTTGTAGCTGGTTTATAAATCTTAGTATTAACCACAGTGTAAGTGCTACAGGCCAGCCTGGACCTCCCCCAAAAGCTACAGAGCTGCAGGTGACGCGTGGCAAAAACTTCAAACTGTTCTCTAGGCTCGGCTGCTCTTGCTTGTGCTTTTAACTGTTCTGTGATATAATAATCATCTGACCATCTTGATTTAGTTTAGTGCAGGCTTCCTCAAACTCGGCCCTCCAGATGTTTTGAGACTACATTTCCCATCATCCCTGACCACTGGTCCTGCTAGCTAGGGGTCATGGGAATTGTAGGCCAAAAACATCTGGAGGGCCAAGTTTGAGGAATCCTGGTTTAGTGTTATGTGCAAACTAGGCCAATGAAAGAGAAGTTGCTAACACAAATACAACTACAGGAAACGGTAGAATTGAGCATTTAGACAGGAAAGTGCACACACAGTGTAACTATGACTAGAAAATAAAGTGTAGATCCACTGAGAAATGGAAGTCCCATGTGCAAGCTTCACTGAAATAAATGGGAGAAATATTCTCTTACAAAGCTCCCATTCCTTTCAATGTCCCAGTGGACTATGTCCAGGCTTTTCCCCCCTTACTGATTATACTCATTCATGTGTTTCTCTAGGTCTTCAAATGAAGCTACTGGATACTAGTAACAGCTGCATTACAACCAGCAAACAGAATTGAAAATATTTGAAGGAAAGCAGCAAAGCTAGCATAAAAATAAACTAAGGAATAATCACAACAATGAGCATGCAACAAAGTCACCTACATTTCTTTAACAAGCTAGATCAAAAGAGCAGTGGGCTATTGTAAAATCCTACAAAGCATAAATATAATTGTCTACTAGGTCAATGTATGTGGACAATCCAGCTACACATTCTCCTACATAAGCTCCATCGAAATGAATGAGAACAGCACAAGAGCATTTCTGTTGCTTTCTATTTTGCTTGCACAAGAGTTTCCTGGTATCTTTCTCTTTTAGGCAGAGGACCCATTTTTTTTTCAGGCCAGGGGTCAAGTTTCTTCCATGAGACTTGATCATTTGGTTATTTGTCTTCAGAGAAAGAATGATGGATGGAGTTGGTCGTCCTCATCTATTGATAGGTAAGCCAGTCATTTTGACCACAGTTCATATTTGCCCCAGTTGCCTGATTAACAGTGCAACCCGGGGCTCCAGATCTGGGAGCAGAGTCTTCAGAGAGAGATGCTCTAGCCTGCAAAGGACATAAAAAATGCATTGTAATTTTCTGAAAGCTGGTGTGGTTTTCATTAGATAAATGCTGCCAATGCATTAAGCTGCAGTAAGAAGAGTGTAATGAAATGCCATGCTTACCAGACAGGAACATAGCAAACATTTTCTGAAAACCCAAAATATGAACTGTGTGATACAACAAAGTTGTAGTGCCATGGATGGTAGTACTATGAGTTTGGTGACAATCCAGTTTCTTTTCAGCTTGAACGAACTCAAGACAATGCCTGAGATCATAACAGGGAACTCATTATACCAAAAACAATTATACATTTTGTCCAGCAGCAGCTTTGTAGCATTTATGTTTGCTAATAACCTCCATTTCCAAGCCTTCTTTCCTTCATTAGAGCCACACAAATAGTTGTTAGCTTGTTTTACACAATCTGTACCCTACTTTTCTACGAGGCAGCTCACAGCATTTTCAATAAAACAAGAATAAAATCCAAAATCAGGAGAGCAGCCCAGCTCAAAATAAATACACCAGCTAAGAGCCTTTTGCCACAATTACTTACCAACAATCACTACAAAAAATCATCTACAGCTAAGCCAAGGTTTGGCTTAGATGGTGGAGGGAAATGGAGCATAGCAGTTGATCTAGATGTGCAGGCAAATATGCATGAGAGGACACAACCCTTAAGGCATGCAAGTACCGTAATGATATATTATCAGCCATATTTTGACCGCTATGGCAGAGAATGATTCCTTCCTGAAACCCTAAAAAGTGTTTGCAATGTTGGGCTAGAGGGACCAATGGTCTGGCTTAGTATAAGGCAGCTTTCTGTGGACCAACTGAAGTCTTCAAGTGCTCTGCAAAGACAGACTCAGCTTAATTCACATTATAGCAGTCTAATGTGGATATTACTTTGGTGTGGGTTACTGTTGCCAGAACGGGCACAGCTGGCACACTGGTCAGAGTTAATGAAGAGGTTCTCCTGCTCAGACTGCCACCTGGAGATCCAGGAGCTTCTTCCCAAATAGCCCATCTGGTTCTTAAGAGAGAGGAGCACAAAGCCATCCCAAACAAATTATGATCTTGGATCATATGATTCCCTGGCCGACAGTACTTCCGTCTTATCTAGATGAAGTTTCAACTTTCATTCTATCTCTATACATTATATGCCTCTACTTTCTCCAGTATCGCTCATTGAGTTTAAATGGCTGAATGAAAGATGTGAAGTTACAGCTCTAGTTACTGCGCACCTTAGCACCAAACAAATGACTCCTCATAATTGTCTTCATGATTCTTATGAGTCTTACACCATACTTGAATAATTAGTTTTTAGCTTCATAACTCTCACCATTTTTAAAAATATATATCTTTTGTTTCCCTTTGCTGACTGACGGTCGAATAAAGAATGATGATGATGATCTTTTGTTTCCCAAATGGTTCTCTTACCCAGTTTCTGTTCAGCCAATTTTAGTCTTCTATTCCTGTTGGAAATTGGGACTTCCTTCCAGAAGATTTATAGTATTGTTCTAATCCCCATATTCACACCAAGGAATGACATACCTTCAATAACTCCCCATAATTATCATTCTTCCCTTCACCGTATATTCTCCTCCCCTTTAGAAAGAACATAATTTACACAGAGCATTCAGAATATATTCATTAAAAAAATGTCTCACTACCAATAATGCATTCCAGTTTCATTAATTCACAATCTGTCTTACATTTCTCTGAAATAATATTTACTATGTAGTAATGAATATATTGGATTCTCAATTTACTACCCTATTTAAGCCATATATAGCAAAAGCCCAATTGATTTGCAAATCAAACCTCCAACTTAAAGCATTCTCTCATTTCAGAAAGGCTTCCCTTAGGTAAAATACCCTAACCCAGAGTTATTTTCAGAAGTGGAAAGAATGAATTTCTGGTCAATGTGATTAATGAAGTTTGGTAGTCAATGGAAAGGCAATATAATTGAAGAATCTGCAATGAAATACTGCAATCCATTTTCACAAATGGCATGTTAACTGGTTTTGTCTTTCCCATATATGTAATATTAAATCTGGTCTGAACGTTTGGGGAATGTGCAGTACAACAAAAGGAGGGAAGTATATTGTGTGAGTGTTTTGACTATTGATTCAAAACCCTAAAATGTATTTTATATAATTGATATTTCATTTCTATTCTTTGTATACAGTGGTACCTTGGGTTACAAACTTAATTTGTTCTGGATTGTTCTTAACCTGAGGTGCGCTTTTGCTAATGGGGGTTCCTGCTGCAGCAATGCTGCCGGTGCCCAAATTTTGTTCTCATCCTGGGGCAAAGTTTGCAAACTGAGGTACTACGTCCAGGTTAGTGGAGTTTGTAACCCGAAGTGTTTGTAACCCGAGGTGTTCGTAACCCCAAGTACCACTGTATTGCATTGGTGTTTTATTGCTATGGCCGATGGCTGACACAAATGAAGATTTATTCATTCATTCATTGTGTGAGTGAACCTCAATCCACACAAGCACACCCCATTTAGCACTTTGTTGAATCCCATCCTTAAAAATTATGGGGGGGGGGGAATTCCCAGCAGTGTTCTCACCTGAACCACATGTTGACTTTCACCTGCATGTCTGGGGACTTCCTCAGATACATTGGAACTCCTTGGATTCTGCTGAGTGTTAGGAGGCTCCACAGAGAAAACAGGAAATAGGGGCCTGAGAAACCGGAACTCGCTGTTCAGAGACCCACCAGCTAAGCACACCTCGTAATTGTAAGCCTGGGATAGAGATCCAGCACCAGGATTCGCAGGGTTCTCCTGGGAATCTGGTCCCACAGGGAAATCGGCTGCAGAGTTGTAGGTTGCTATGAACTTTTCACGTTTCTGCAACTTGATTACAACAAATGCCACTACAGAAATGAGAAAAATACTTGAGATGGCAGCCAAGCAGATGATCAAATACATAGTCAGGTTGGGGTCTTCCTCCTCCGCTGTTTCCTCCTTTGGGAGAGCCACACTTTTCAGATAAGGGTCAGAGAAGCCGTCCACTAGAAGGATTCTGAGCGTGGCAGAGGTGGACTGGGGAGGGTGGCCGTTGTCTTGGACAACCACAATCAGATTCTGCTTGAAGCTGTCTCGGTTATTGACTGGCCTCAGGGTGGTCACTTCTCCATTCTGGGCCCCCACCGTGAACAGACCCGGTTCTGTGGCCTTCAGCAGCTGATAGGAAAGCCAAGAGTTCTGAGCAGAATCCCTGTCCACAGCCACCACCTTGGTGACCAGGTAGCCAGTCTCTGCCCCTCGGGGAACCAGGTCATTCGAGGGGGAAGTGCCATTCTGGAGAGGGTAGAGGATGAAGGGGGCATTGTCGTTTTCATCCACAACCTGAACACAGATTGTAACTTCTGAGCTCAGTGGAGGGGAACCTGAATCCACAGCTCTCACTGTCACATGGAAATCTTTTACTTCCTCATAATCCAGAGACCGAATGGCATACAGGTTCCCCGTTTCAGAGTTGATGGAGATGTAAGCGGATGTGGGGCCATCATTGACCTTCCCAGGCAAAAGCGAGTAGGTCACTTTGGCATTCTGCGCTGTGTCCAGATCAACAGCATGGACCGAATTGATCAGAAGACCAGGAATATTGTTTTCTCTTAACTGCATTTCATAGAATGGCTTTTCAAACACTGGAGGGTTGTCATTGACATCTGAGATTTGAACATGAAGTATTCTTGTGGAAGTGAGTCTGGGAGAGCCTTGGTCTGTGGCTGTGATAGTAATGTTATATTCACTGACTTTTTCTCTGTCCAGTGGCTGTTGGGTCACCAGCTGGTAATAGTTGTTCTCTGTGGGTTTGAGCACAAATGGCAGGTTTACTTCAGTGGTGCAGGCAGTTCTGCCACTTTCTCCAGAGTCCACGTCTGTGACACTAAAGAGGGCCACCACTGTGTCTGGGGGAGAATCCTCAGGTAAGGGACTGGTGATGGATGCAATTGATATCTCTGGAGCATTGTCGTTCTCATCCTCAATCTCTACAATGACTTTACAGTAAGCAGAAAGGCCCCCTCCATCTGTGGCTCTGATCTTCATCTCATAATTTGTGTTTTCTTCATAATCAATTATACCTGAGATAGTAAGTTCCCCAGTATTTTTATTTAACCTGAATGATCTCTGCACATTTTCTGGCACTTGGCTGAATGAGTAAGTGATGTCAGCATTGGAACCAATATCCTTGTCTCTGGCTTCAACTCTTGTGACTAATGTTTCCAATGGGCTGTTTTCCATCAGTTTTTCATGGTACATGGATTTATTAAATAGAGGAGCATTATCATTGATGTCCAGAACGTCTATGATGATTTGTGCTGTTCCAGTTTTGCGGGGTATTCCTCCATCAACAGCTGAAAGGATTAGGAAAACCTGTGCTTCCACCTCACGGTCTAATGGTTTCTCCAATACTAGGTCTGCATATTTAGTACCATCACTGTGACTTTGCACATCCAGCCTAAAATATTTATTAGGACTAAGTGTGTAATTCTGAACAGTATTTTCTCCTTTGTCTGAATCTTGAGCTCTCTCCAAAGGGAATACAGTATTTATGTGAGTTTGCTCAGGTATTTCAAAAATAAATTGATCTTTAGAGAATTTGGGGGAATTATCATTCACATCCTCTATTTGAACTTCAATTCTATATAGCTTCAATGGATCTTCTAGAACAATTTCAGAGAGCAGAACACAATGGTCATTCTGACCACAGAGAGCCTCTCGATCTATTTTTTCCTTTAATATCATGTTGCCAGAATGAGGATCCAGCTGGAAATACTGATTGGTGCTCTTAGAAACCAGCCGGGCTCTCCGATCAGAAAGGTTCTTTGCATCCACTTTCAAATCTTTCAGCACATTAGCCACCAGGGACCCTGCTTTCCTTTCCTCTGGCACTGAATATTGGATGGAATTGCATATTGCCCCATACATGCAGAGAGACAGAAAGAAAAATGTCACTTGCCTGTTCCTGTTATTCATTTCCATTGTTCCAGATTCACTCAAGACAGATTGAAGAACAGAAAAATATGTTGTTGTACTTAGCTGTATCCCTTTGCTGTATTTATTCCTGAAAATGCATACCACTGTCTCCCTCCTCCTGATTTTTGTTGCAATGAAGAGCTGTATCCCTTTTGCTTCCAGATTGTTTTGCCCTTGTCTATGCTTTCCAAACAATCTTTTCTCTAAGAACATGTGCTGTGCAATGGCACCATCTTGTGTTTGAAATACATATAACTGCAATCTTTGTCAGTTAACTGGTCCCCACCCTTTACTATTAATCTCCATACAAAGTTCCTTACAGAGAAAGATATGGATTCAGATCTTGGGGTTTGCAGTTAATGTGAGCCTGTCTAGTGAAGGTGCATAAATAACATTGACCCAATATTAACTGGAAGGTATGGAATGTATATACAAATTCATTATATGAACATGGAATTTTGCACACAGTTCAGGCCATCACTCAACTAAAGCCAGATAATGTAAACTAACCTCTGGATACATTTCACACATTAATGAGACAATATGTGAAAAATACAAACAATTGCCAATAATGGAGGCTGGCATGTTAAGGCAAATGGGGTACTGCCCCATCCACCTCTGTCTTGATGCTTACATACAGTCATACCTTGGTTTAAGTACGCCTCGGTTTGAGTATTTTCAGTTTAAGTACTCTGCAGACCCGTCTGGAACGGATTAATCCACTTTCCATTACTTTCAATGGGAAAGTTTGCTTCAGGTTAAGTACGCTTCCGTTTAAGTACTCCATGGACCATCTGGAACGGATTAATCCACTTTCCATTACTTTCAATGGGAAAGTTCGCTTCAGGTTAAGTAAGCTTCAGGTTATGTACAGACTTCTGGAACCAATTGTGTTTGTAAACTGAGGTACCACTGTACTACCAGTTCTGGAGGTGGCATTGCTCCTCAGGTTCTCCCCACTTAGTTTCAGTGTTGCCCTTGCAGACCTCAGAATGGAGTTTGGATCTTGCTATCATTAGTTCTGGCTCCACCTACTGTTGGTCTCCCTGCCTTCTGCTCTACCAGTCCCAATAGATATGGTGGTGTTAGCTGTATACCTGGGTGGCACCGTGCAAAGGAGGTTAGGGGTCTGAAGCAGGAAAATTAAGTTAGTCATGCTTTACCTGGTGCCCTGTTAATCCCACATGGTGTCAGAATGGAGACTTTTTATGTTCCCTGCAGTCCCCTGAAAGGTAGTCACAGGTTAACACTCAGTGAATACTAGGAGGCCCAGCTACTGCAGCCACAGTGTTTATCTCTCCAAATAACAGGCAAAAGAGAGGCCTTGAAACAGAGAGTACCTGAAGGAAGGCTCTGTTGGTGCAGCTACAGACATGGTATCACTCCAGAAAAGGAGGAAAGAAAACAGAGGGAGAGGAGAGACCTGGAACTAAGAGAGTCCTACAATGACCCATAAAGGTGAGTCCAAGCCATCTATGACCCCATTGAACAGGGCTACTCCATCCCTGGTTGATTTCCACATTGCACGGATAATTTGATTTCCAGCACCCTGAAGGCTGGCCACTTTAGATAAGCAGATTCCAAAGGTTCTTCCAGACATCTGGCCACAGGAACAACAAGTAAACACTCTTTTGTGCACTATGGAGCAAGCAATAGGGAATATAATCCTCTCAAGAAGACTCACAAAAGTTCAGATGAAACAGCTTTAAAACAGACAAAGAAGAGCTAGGGAAGCACTTTTTACCTCATTGCAAAGTAATTTTTGAGCCAGTCTAATTCCACTCTCACAAGCAGGGTGGTCAAAGAAAGAAATCTTGGGAGTCAGCAGGAGGATGCAGCCTAGACACTACAAACTAACTCATGTGATGTTAACCTGGCAAAGGGAGCAAAGGGAAGGAATACAGCAGGTAACCCAAAGACTGCCCTTAGTGTGGAAAGTCACCCTACAGCGAGAAGACAGTCAGACATTATCAGAAAAGGGGGCATTATGCTGCAGTGTGCTGTTCTAAACACATCATAGCACTGATTCTTCAAAAAGACCACCTGGGAGCCATTGGTAATGGTCAGAATGAGCCTCCATGGGTTACCACCATTGCCTTGGGAGAGCTTTCAATTGAATTTTAAATTGTCATGGGGCAGGTGTCAAAGTGACCCCAGGTTCATCGTATAGGAAGCTAAAGGCTTCTACTTCTACAGTGGTACCCCGCAAGATGAATGCCTCGCGCAACGAAAAACTCGCAAGACGACAGCGTTTTGCATTGTGCGAGGCGTCTTGCAAAACGAAGTTTTATATGGCTGTGCTTCGCAGGACGAATAGGGACGCATTACAGTAAAGTCCCTTGCCCTCGCTGCCATGCCGCGCTCGCCCTTGGGGATCCGCTACCGCCCGCTGCCGTTGCTGGCCCAGAATTGGCCCCCTCAGTGCCGCCACACGCTTTCTCCTCACCTTCGGGCCGGCCCAGGATTGCTCCATCCGCCCACGTCCAGTCTGCGAGCTGCTTCTGGGGAAGGAGGGAGGGAGCCTCTCCCTGGCCCTCCTCCTGCTTTCCCCTCCCCAGAGCCTTAAAAACTTCTGGAGCGGCCATGGTGGGTGAGTCGGTGCCTTTTTTTGCATCCCCCCCCCAGGAATGCATTGATTGAATTTCAGTGCATTCCTATGGGAAATCGCACTTTGCAAGACGAAATTATCGCAACACAAAACGACTCGTGGAATGAATTAATTTCGTCTAGCGAGGTACCACTGTACTTTATTTTGCTCTCAGAAGGGGTCGGGTCCTTTTGCAGAGTAAAGCATTCTGGGGGAGGTTGCCCAGGAGAATGCCTGTACCACATCTACTTTTCAGAAACAGCTAAACATCCTTTAAAAATGTTGGAATCCTAGAAGCCAAGACCCCAGTTTTAGGCAAGCACTGTTTGGTGAGAGAACCTCAGCAGAGATTTAACATCACACAAGCAGCAGCAGAGAAAAACATGGAAATTTAAGGAAAACCTTAAAATGTGCCCTTCGAGTAAGTCCCCAAATGTCCAATTTTCAAAGTTCTTTTCACTGTATCCCATTTCCCTAGTATATCAACCATGTTTTGCAAGTCATAACATGGTTTACTAGCAAAACTCTTCAGAGGTCAGATTCATGTGTTTTTCCATACAGCAGCCAGAAAAGATGCACAATCAGTTAAAACATTGCTTAGCTATAAAAGGTAAAAGTTTCTAAATATTTCTAAATATTGGTAGAAAACACACACTAGTTTGAGCCTCTGTTCTGGTATGAAACAAAAAAGGCTGGTTAAAACCATGAGGGTAGAATGACCTCCTTACAACAAAGGCTTATTGACCCATTTCCTCTCAAGGTGAGCAGTGATGATGTAGGCAAACCTTGGCAGGACAGCTTACTCTAGCATGTGCTATCTAGATTCAAACATGCTAGAGGTATATGAGACTGGAACACTACCCCCCAAAAAACTACTTAAAAAATTAAGAGAGAATGACTAACCACTAGAGCTGTATGTTGGCTCTGCATGAAGCACAAATTCTGATGTGTTCATGGGTGATTTGGGTGAGATTTTCACACCCTTGTTTGTGTCATTAACAAGGTGTCTGGAGTTGGAGAAGAACTGCTTAAAGTCCTGAGTCTCAGTCTGCTAGCTTTGTTTTTTGTGTGTTTCTTTTAAAGAAGTCAGCAACTTGGTCATCTATAAATATATTTAGAAAGCAAAATGTTAAGGGAATGTTCTAGGGTTTATTAGGCAAATATGGAGGTGCTGCAATTGCTAAGGTCACTTTGTTACATAATCACTATTGCTAAGGTAATCAAAAGGAAGGAATCGGAGACATTCTCTGTATCTTTGCTTTCTTTCAACAGGAACAGCCTGCAGTGAGAGGTATAGCCGTGGGAATAAAGCAAATGATGGCTAGCACCTTTAGTATATGTCTATCTTGCAAATATTGATTAGGGCAAGCCTTTTCTTTTATGGAAATACAGTTATTGATAAAGCTTCACTCTTCGGCATTCTGTCTATCAGGCAACTTATTACCTGTGTGATATACTTTTGAACCTTTTACTTAAGAACAGCAGCTTGTGACATCATGAATGCTGAAAACTTATGTTGAGACCGAATTGGGACTTGAACTGGAGAAATTCATTTTGTAAAGGGACAAACTGGAACTAGAACTAATCCCTTTTTGGACAGGATAAAGTAGAACTTTCCAAGCACTGCTAGTAACATGCAGAAGCTTAAATTGATTACAGAAACATAGCATTAATTCATAAATTAATCTGGTTAAAAAGTAAGTGTAATCTAGAAACTTCCTTTATATCTTAATACCTAAATTTAATATTTTCCTTTTCATATCAGGTTATTGAATGTGGTCAGCTTCTTCATTAACGAGATATAAATTGGATATGTTCTTTGATATCAAGTAGGCAGTGAGGTTAACCAGTTAAATTTTAGATATTGACCGTTTGGAAGAACTGAAACACTTTTTAAAAAATTCTGAATTCCTGGCACAGTTCTAGGATTGAGAGAGATGTTACTGCACTTTCCTGGTAAACAAGGAAAGAGTTTTTAATGTTTAAGAGAAGCTTGTAAGCAATTCAGAAAAGGTGGGGTCATAAGACTGATGCTCAGGAGAGAAATGGAGAAATCATTGGGTTCTAGGTCACTTGGTCCTACGTATTTGGATTTTAGTCCTACCCACTTTGCCCTTGGAGGGTTGGCCAGAGAACAATGTGGTCCTTGACTGGAAAAGGTCCCCAACCCCCCATTCTACAGAGAGGTATAAACAATAATGCCCTGAAAAATAAAAATAACAGAAGATCAAAGAAAGGTTCAAGGGAACTAAAATAGCTCCAAGTGAAGAGAGTAGGGGGGGGGGTTAAAAAAGAAAGGCAAGAACATATATTATTAAATGGCTATAAAAGAAACATTTTAAAATTTACAAACTGCAACATAAAGATTTAACCAAAATAGGATGATGCAAAGAAACAGATAAGAAAAGTAACTTAAGAGTAATTAAGAGTAATTATAGTAATTATAGTCGGAGAAAGTAAGATGTAATAAGCTTTCTCCGACTATAATTACTAATTGCTCACCTGTTTCCCTGAATCTTCTTTCCCCACCTGGTCAGGAATATCTTGGGAAGCAGAAGGAGGGGTCTGGTTCACATTGAGGTTTGGGTCCCCCACAGAAAAAACAGGAATGAGGGGCCTGAGGAACCTGAACTCGCTGCTTAAGGACCCACCGGTTAAGCAAACATCATAGTGGTAACTCCTGGAAAGCGACCCGCTCTGAGAATCCCCACAGTTCTCTGGGATGTCTGGTCTGGCAGGTGGGAAGTGAGGAGGGGCAGCGATAAAACTTTCCCTGGGATCCCTCCTGCAGATCTTGATGGCAGCAAAGGAAACAATGCAAACAAGGAACACAAAGGAGACTGCAGCCAGGCAGATCACCAAATACAAGGTCAAGCTCCCATCTTCTTCATGTTGGTCTTTACTAATCTCCACAGCTTTCATATAAGGATCCGAAAAGCCACCCACGGGAAGGACATGGAGCATTGCAGTGCTGCTCTGGGGAGGGAGCCCGTTGTCCCTCACCACTATCATGAGTCTCTGCTTGCTGGTGTCTCGCTCGCTCAGGGCTCTCCTGGTTCTCACTTCCCCATTCTGGGCTCCTATGCTGAAAAGACCAGGGTCTGTGGCCTTCAGCAGCTCATAGGAAAGCCACGAGTTCTGGCCAGAATCTCCATCCACAGCCACCACCTTGGTGACCAGGTAGCCAGACTCCACCGACTTGGGGACCAGCTCATTGCAGGGGGATGTGCTGTTCTGAAGAGGGTAGAGGAAGAAGGGAGCGTTGTCGTTTTCATCTATGATGATGACTCGGACACTAACTTCTGAGCTGAGGGGAGGAGACCCTCCATCTGTAGCCCTCACTGTCACTTTGAAATCTTTGATCTGCTCATAATCCAGAGATCGGAGGGCATACAGATTTCCGCTTTCAGAGTTGACTGAGATGTAAGAGGCCACAAGGCCATCAGTGACCTTCCCAGGCAAAAGAGAGTAGGTGATCTTGGCATTCTTCTCAGTGTCCAGATCAGCAGCATGGACTGAGCCAATGAGCAATCCTGGAATATTGTTTTCCCGTATCTGCATTTCCCATGAAGACTTTTCAAATACTGGAGGGTTGTCATTGACATCTGAGATCTGAACGTTAATCATTCTTGTGGAAGTGAGCCTGGGGGAGCCCTGGTCCACGGCTGTAATGGTAATATTATACTCTGAGACTTTCTCTCTGTCCAGGGAGCTTTGGACCAGAAGTTGGTAATAGTTATCCATCGTGGGTTTTAAGACAAAGGGAAGGTTTACCTCCACAGAGCACACCGTTCTGCCATTGTCTCCGGAGTCTCGGTCTGTGACAGTGAAGAGAGCCACAAGTGTCTCCAGGGGAGAATCTTCTGCCAAGGGACTAGTGATGGATATGATGGACACTTCAGGAACATTGTCATTCACATCTTCAATCTCTACCAGGACCTTGCAGTGACCTGAAAGATCCCCTCCATCTGTTGCTCTGATGCTCATGCTGTAGGTGGTTTCTTTTTCATAATCAATTTCTCCCAAAACAGTTATTTCCCCAGTGAGATCATTTAAGTGGAATAAACGGTGTATTTTTTCAGGTACCCGATCAAATGAGTATGTTATTCGTGCATTTGAACCAAAATCTGAATCTCTGGCTTCTACTTTGGAGACCAGGGTGTCCCTAGGGCTGTTTTCCTTTAACCTTACGTTATATTCAGAATGAGTAAACTGGGGAAAATTATCATTGATGTCCAAAACCTTGATATTTATCTGAACTGTGCCTGTTCTCTGTGGCTCCCCTCCATCCACAGCTGTGAGAGTCAGTCCAAACTCTGCTGCTTCTTCCCTATCTAGAGGTTTCACCAAAATAAGGTCCAAATATTTGTTTCCAGTTCCATCACTTTTTACTTGGAGCCAGAAATGCTCATTAGAACTGAGAGTGTAGTTTTGAACGTTATTTTTACCCAAATCTGTATCTTGTGCAGATTCCAAAGGGAACTGGGTGTTAATTGGGACATTCTCTGGAATATATAGCTTGAATTCCTTTTTTGAGAATTTGGGTGTATTGTCATTCACATCTTCTATCTCTATTTCTATACTGTAGATCTTTAAGGGGTTTTGGAGCACGATTTCAGAGAGCAGCAAGCAAGGATCAGTCTCACCACACAAAGCTTCCCGGTCTACTTTTTCATTTATCAGCAAATTCCCAGAGTGGGTATCAAGGTGGAAATATTGCTGTGTGCTTTTGGACACTAGCTGGGCTCTGCGAGCAGAGAGCTCCCCTGTTCCCAGTTTCAAATCCTTTAGCACATTAGCCACCAGAAATCCACTTTTCTTTTCTTCAGGCACAGAATAGCGTATTGAGATACACATCACTCTAGAAACAGAGAATAAGAGGAGGAGATACAGACCTTGCCTGTTCCTAATGCAGTCTTCCATTGTTTCTCTCCCTTCTTGGTTCTGGCCAAAAGACCAATTTTTTAGGTTTTCTCCAATGGCTTCCTGTGCTGTTGTGTAAATTCTTTCTTCTCCTCCTCCCTGTCGTGGTCAATGTTTGCTCCCTTGAATTTTGTATTTCCTTTCTAGAAAAGGAGCCTGCACCTCTCTAGTCCAGTTTTGTCTGCTCATAGCTTCCCCTCAGTGCTGCTGCAAAGCAATATTCTGAATAACAAATAATGTGCTTGCCAATATTGCCACCTTGTGGTTCATCTTTTAAAAAATGCATTAATAGCATATAAAGCCCATTTAACAGCAGCCCAGTGAAAATTGAGTTTAGATTCATGCTCATTTAACTGTTAGCTCATGTATACACGAGATCATAATTTTCTTACTCACATCAGTAAATAGGAAAAAGAATAAATTGATAAGTACATTACATTTCAAACCTTACTTACATTCCCGCTTAACCTGTTCTTTCGGTAACCTTAAATCATCAACCAAGTATCATTGATTATTGCATATAATTATTTTTATTCATTCAGAATATAATCATATTATAATAAGTATCCTCACCTGACATCTCAGATGTGTTTCTTCTCCATTACAAGGCACTTCTTGGGACCCATTGGAACTCCTTGGATTCAGCTGAGTGTTAGGAGGCTCCACAGAGAAAACAGGGAATAGGGGCCTGAGAAACCGGAACTCGCTGTTCAGAGACCCACCAGCTAAGCACACCTCATAGTTATAAGCCTGAGATAGAGATCCAGCACCAGGATCCGCAGAGATGATCTGGGAATCAGGTCCCACTTGGAAATTGGCTGCAGAGTTGTAAGTTCCTATGAACTTTTCACGTTTCTGCAACTTGATTACAACAAACGCCACTACAGAAATAAGAAAGATGCTTGAGATGGCAGCCAAGCAGATGATCAAATACATAGTCAGGCTGGGGTCTTCCTCCTCCGCTGTTTCCTCCTTTGGAAGAGCCACACTTTTCAGATAAGGGTCAGAGAAGCCGTCCACTAGAAGGATTCTGAGCGTGGCAGAGGTGGACTGGGGAGGATGTCCGTTGTCTCGGACGACCACAACCAGATTCTGCTTGAAGCTGTCTCGGTTACTGACTGGTCTCAGAGTGGTCACTTCTCCATTCTGGGCCCCCACCGTGAACAGACCCGGTTCTGTGGCCTTCAGCAGCTGATAGGAAAGCCAAGAGTTCTGAGCAGAATCCCTGTCCACAGCCACCACCTTGGTGACCAGGTAGCCAGTCTCTGCCCCTCGGGGAACCAGGTCATTCGAGGGGGAAGTGCCATTCTGGAGAGGGTAGAGGATGAAGGGGGCATTGTCATTTTCATCCACAACCTGAACGTGGATCGTAACTTCTGAGCTCAGTGGAGGGGAACCTGAATCCACAGCCCTCACCGTCACATGGAAATCTTTTACCTCCTCATAATCCAGAGACCGAATGGCATACAGGTTCCCCGTTTCAGAGTTGATGGAGATGTAAGAGGAAGTGGGGCCATCATTGACCTTCCTAGGCAAAAGCGAGTAGGTCACTTTGGCATTCTGCGCTGTGTCCAGATCAACAGCATGGATGAAACCGATCAGAAGACCAGGAATATTGTTTTCTCTTAACTGCATTTCATAGGATGGCTTTTCAAACACTGGAGGGTTGTCATTGACATCTGAGATTTGAACATGAAGTATTCTTGTGGAAGTGAGTCTGGGAGAGCCTTGGTCTGTGGCTGTGATGGTGATATTATACTCAGAGGCTTGTTCTCTGTCCAGTGGCTGTTGGGTCACCAGCTGGTAATAGTTGTTCTCTGTGGGTTTGAGCACAAATGGCAGGTTTACTTCAGTGGTGCAGGCAGTTCTGCCACTGTCTCCAGAGTCCACGTCTGTGACACTAAAGAGGGCCACCACTGTGTCTGCGGGAGAGTCCTCAGGTAAGGGACTGGTGATGGAAGTGATTGATATCTCTGGAGCATTGTCGTTCTCATCCTCAATCTCTACAATAACTTTACAGTAAGCAGAAAGTCCCCCTCCATCTGTGGCTCTGATGTTTATCTCATAATTTGTGTTTTCTTCATAATCAATCGTTGCTGAAGTTGTAAGTTCCCCGGTGTGTTTATTTAACTTGAACATTCTCAACACATTTTCTGGCACTTGGCTGAATGAATAAGTGATATGGGCGTAGGAACCAATATCCCTGTCAGTGGCTTCAACTTTGGTGACCAGTGTACCTGGTAGAAGGTTTTCCAGCAGTTGCACATTATATACAGATTTATTAAAGTGAGGGGCATTGTCATTGGTGTCCAGAACTTGAACAATAATGTTTGTACTTCCGCTTCTTCTTGGGATCCCTCCATCAACAGCTGTCAGCATTAATGTAATCTGTGGCTTCTCTTCACGGTCCAAAGGCTTTTCTAACACCAGTTCTGCATATTTGCTACCATCAGTATGACTTTGCACATCCAGCCTAAAATGTTCATTTGGACTAAGAGTATAGTTCTGAACAGTATTTTCTCCTTTGTCTGAATCTTCAGCTTTTTCCAAAAGGAATCGGGTGTTCATGGGCGTCTGCTCAGGTATTTCCAAAACAAATTGTTTTTCAGAGAATATGGGGGAATTATCATTCACGTCCTCTATCTGAATTTCAATTCTGTGTAGCTGCCTTGGCTTTTCCAGTACCATTTCACAAAGCAGAACACAAGGGTCATTCTGACCACACAGGGACTCTCGGTCTATTTTTTCTTTTATTATCACATCCCCAGATTGGGGATCCAGCTCAAAATACTGCCTGGCAGTCTTAGAAAGCAGCTGCGCTCTCCGAGCAGACAACTCCTTTACTTCCATTTTCAAATCTTTCAGCACATTAGCCACCAGAGACCCACTTTTCTTTTCCTCAGGCACTGAATAGCGGAAGGACTCACACACCACACCACAGGTACAGAGACAGATAAAGACGAGACAAACTTGCCTGCTATGATGGAGGGTTTTCATTTTCTTTCCTAGCTTTGTTCTCAATGCAGATTGGAATCCAAGGTGCCTCTTTGTAAAGCAGTTGCCAGAATTGCCCCTTTCTCTGTTATAAGGTCCCTTTGTTGTCCTTGTTTCATGAAGTAGATGCAGCAGTGCTTGCCTCCTACAGATTCTGCAGATTTTGTCGCAATCAAGAGCTGCTACCCTTTTTTTCCAGATTCCTTCCTTCTAATGGTCACAGCTTTCTGGCACAGCACAGCAGCTCTGATTTCTACTGCCTGTGCAATTGCACCACCTTGTGTTAGAAGTTAAATGCAGCAGCTGTAAGAGCACCCCGACATTGTTGATGAGCACAGAACGGTTCTTCTCAAACTCTCCCCCCCCCAATCAAGACAGATCACTAGCAAATAGCTGAGTGTCTTGGTGGGCCACCTAATGATTTTTAGCCTGTTGTAGCAACTGTAACGAGCTGTTGCTAGATTGTATTTGTATAGTGTTGTATTCTTATTGCTTTTTTATTTTCTATATTGTATTTTATTATATTACCGTCTGAATTTCATAGACTACAATACAAAATACTGTAATAAAAGTAAAATTCAACATAAGAAAAACAATAAGCAATAAAAGTACAATGGGAAGCTTATGTGCTGAGCCCGCCATTCATAGACGCTGGTCTCCACGGATGACCTGAATAAAGCTTGCAGACCATTGGTGGTCTAACAGGCAACAGTTTGGAAACCCCTAGCATAGAATATTCTTCAATATTTAATGCCTGTTATGTTTACATTTTATAAATAGTAAATAATTATACTCCTACAGTACACACACACACAAACACATTTCTTCACCATAAAACTCAGTGAGATGTTTAGAATTTGAAGGGAACAGCATTGGGCATGACTATATCCTCATAGCAAAAAGGTGTGCAGGGAGGCCAAGGAAAAAGAAGTGTAAGATGAACACTGATCTTTAAGGTCCCTCTTCATCTGATGATGTTTAGGATTCCTAGGGAAAACCATAAAGATGTCTGCCCTCATGTAGACCTATCATCAGAAAGTTCACAGTTCCATTCAGAGAGATTCAGGAATCAAAATTCCATTAGTAAAATGTCTCCAGCATCCCTTTGTGGAAGTGACCCTGGCAAGGCTCTCTCATTACTTCATTTAAGATGGCTTTTAACCTCACCCAAGCTATGCTGCTTTGCTATGAATCTCTGACTGAGTTCTAGAAGTACCTGTTGCTGATGATGCAATGATAAGGAGAAATAGAGCAGCTGGAGCTCTCTCACTTGGTCCCGGCTAGTAAGCCCACCACCACTGTGGCCAGGTAGGACGGATGGATGGACACACACACACACACACACACACACACACACACACACACACACTTTAATACCAATTGGCTCTGGAGAAAAGGCTTTTTATTTCCCACCACACCTACCCTGCATTGCAATGGTGTGAGGCCCTTGATGAATGGGACTGGTGTCAATTAATTTTGGCTATCTAACTAAAAAGGCAGTGGCTTGCTAATAATGATGGGAGAGGAAGTAAAGAGATGTAACTTGGTGAACACCCTGAGTCACCACTTCGGTTATTTAGATGAGTAAAGGTGGCTTCTTCTGACAAGCCTTTCAGGGGTCCTGGACTTGAAAAGTCAGAATCCTCTGCTCAGTTACACAAAACTAGTTGAGCTCAGAGAAGGTGTGACTCTGATCTGGCCTGCCTTGGCAAGTCTTTGGA
Source organism: Zootoca vivipara (assembly GCF_963506605.1). Classification (NCBI taxonomy): domain Eukaryota; kingdom Metazoa; phylum Chordata; class Lepidosauria; order Squamata; family Lacertidae; genus Zootoca; species Zootoca vivipara. Next base: position 83,543,834 of record NC_083283.1, read on the forward strand.
TCTGTGGGCAGTGAGGAGCAGGATGGGGTCTCCCTGACTAGTGTCTCCACCATCTCACCCAAGTGGTGTTAAAAAAAAATACCTGCCCTGGGCAACTACCATGAAAAAAAAAATGTATCTCACTGCAGTCTTACAAAATGATACATCTCCAGCCCTTATTTAACCCCAAAATCTTGAGTCCTCTTTCCTTATTCTTGGGCTGATGTACTGTATAACTCTGCAATACTCACTTCCCATAACTATGTATCTGCACTTTCAGTTGCCTTGCAGACTTTGGAGCTGAATAAAGCATCTAACATTTTGTAATGCTGCCCCATATATTTGCAGCTCCCAGCGCCTGTGCTGCGGTTGCCATTATTTATACCTAACCCTGACAGTAGACTTCTTCCCCCGAAAAGGCCCTAAGAACCTGGCTGCCCCAGTTCCTGCCTGCCTCTGTCTCAACTCCCTCTCCACATCCTGCATCATCTGTCAGCCTTGATCACCGTTCTCCCAAACCGAAATAAAGGAATGCAAAGAAAGCAAGTGAGTCAAGTGAGTGGCAGCACCTGAGTGCCCACAGCCCCCATATTGCTGTCAGTTTAGTACTGCTCCATAGCTGCTGAAGGAGAGTATTGGGGCTGAAAGACAAATGCTAAGTATTGGTACACACAGGCTAAGTTGCAAGAAGGACTAAATGTGAGACGCTACATCATCTTTACATGGCTTGCAAGATACCGTTTCTAAGCTTTTGTGAACATGAATGAACTTACAGGTTGCAACTGTGACCCGCAGCTGCTTACAAATACAGTGGAACCTCGGTTTACGAACACCTCGGTTTACGAATTTTTGGTTTATGAACGTCGCGGACCCATCTGGAACGGATTAATTCACTTTCCATTACTTTCAATGGGAAAGTTCGCTTCAGTTTATGAACGCTTCAGTTTATGAACAGACTTCTGGAACCAATTACACCCATGCTTCGGGTTAAGTACGCTTCAGGTTGAGTACTCCGCGGACCCGTCTGGAACGGATTAATCCACTTTCCATTACTTTCAATGGGAAAGTTCGCTTCAGTTTATGAACACTTCAGTTTATGAACAGACTTCCGGAACCAATTGTGTTCATAAACCGAGGTACCACTGTAACATGTCATGCGCCGATGACATGGTGTGAGGGGTTGGCTTTTGAGTGAAGAAATATACTGTTAGCTAGAGCAAGAACGACCAACTGTGAGACAGATTAGTTAATTAAATATGTTTCAACAAAGTTCTGGAAAAGTTGTCAAACAGATCAATATCGGGTGGTATATTTTTCCTGTATGATTCCTGCATTTGCTATATTAGAATTCATATATTTTCAGCGTTTGTTTAAACATGAAAGCTATTCAGCCAACAACTTGTTCCATATGTTTAAAATATTCCACATTTACACATTAAGCTCTTGTTCTCAGATGTGATGAAGATCACTGAGCGTGTTAGATACAACAAACTGTCGTCTTGCTTACAGTTACACCTTTTCTGCATATACCATATCAGATTTGGGGGATAAAACACATGATTAGTAATAGAGACAAGCAATTTAAACACATGCAAACATATCACCCTGTTTAATTATTTGAATCAGTACTTTCAATCTTAACTCAAAACCTCAACTAAAACTCTGAACTCATCCTAACCATACATTTAAAGCACAAGGCTTCCTACAAATAATAATAGGAACTACAGTTTATCTCTCATAAAGCTTTAGATGTGCTATAAATATATGGTGCGGATGTGGCCTCCATTTCATCCTGCACTTTTAAGGAATCTGGGTGAGTATAAACTGAAAAGGAAGACATGTGCAGTTGGGGAAGAGAAGAGAAACCTGGACCAAGAACAGACAGAGACAGTGGGAGAGGTGAGCCAGAGAGGGGATGTGAGAAGGGGCACTGAAGGATAAAGGAAGGTGGCCTCCTGTAAAACACCTGCATAATGTAAAGCATTCAGGGAAGGGATATCTGGAGGGCAGGGAAGCAATAGTTGTGCTGGAGTCAAGTCACCCCATTATCTCTACATTGGGTTACTTTAAAATGTTGCCGGACCTGAAGGCGTTGCCAGCGGGGATTTGGGAATTACTCAATATTTGACCGGTTTCCGTACATTTATACTTTCGTGCTTATGGTGGAGGTTCTTATCCTCCACCATCACCCTTGCAGGTTGTTACATTTTTATTCCTATTTCCCTCCCGAAAGGTCATAAAACAAAATCCTACCATTGGTTTATCTACACTAGTAATGTCTGATTAGAAGTCACTCTCCAAGTTTTCAATGCCTTGATAGACTAAGACTGAGATACAATAGATTTCAGAGACCACCAAGAGAGTTTATGACTCAACAGGGATTTGAAACAAGGTCTCTGAGTGCAACCCTCCTAATAAGGGCACAAGGATGCCTGAAAGGAAAGGGCAGGATCCTGAAAGAGGTGCAATGGGACGGTTAAGACCTGTGTCAGTGGATCAGCTGTAGACAGAGAACCGTCACTGATCCACACTGGATGTGTGAGAGTAACTCCAATGAAAGCCCCACTCAGCCAAAACCAGCTCTCGCATATAGTCGTCTCACTTTACCAAATAGTACAGCCAGGTTTTTGAAGTGTTTCACAGAATAACATAGCAGACAGTGTGTGTGTGTGTGTGTGTGTGTGTCAGTGTGTGTCAGTGTGTAATTTCAGCAAAAGGTTATTTAAAATTAACTCACCTGTTTCATTGGCTTTCTGCTCTCCAATGCATCAGGAGTATCTTGGGAAGCAGAAGGAGGGGTCTGGTTCACATTGAGGTTTGGGTCTCCCACAGAAAAAACAGGAATGAGGGGCCTGAGGAACCTGAACTCGCTGCTTAAGGACCCACCGGTTAAGCAAACATCGTAGTGGTAACTCCTGGAAAGCGACCCGCTCTGAGAATCCCCACAGTTCTCTGGGATGTCGGGTCTGGCAGGTGGGAAGTGAGGAGGGGCAGCGATCAAACTTTCCCTGGGATCCCTCCTGCAGATCTTGATGGCAGCAAAGGAAACAATGCAAACGAGGAACACAAAGGAGACTGCAGCCAGGCAGATCACCAAATACAAGGTCAAGCTCCCATCTTCTTCATGTTGGTCTTTACTAATCTCCACAGCCTTCATATAAGGATCTGAAAAGCCACCCACGGGAAGGACATGGAGCATTGCAGTGCTGCTCTGGGGAGGGAGCCCGTTGTCCCTCACCACTATCATGAGTCTCTGCCTGCTGGTGTCTCGCTCGGTCAGGGCTCTCCTGGTTCTCACTTCCCCATTCTGGGCTCCTATGCTGAAAAGACCAGGGTCTGTGGCCTTCAGCAGCTCATAGGAAAGCCACGAGTTCTGGCCAGAATCTCCATCCACAGCCACCACCTTGGTGACCAGGTAGCCAGACTCCACCGACTTGGGGACCAGCTCATTGCAGGGGGATGTGCTGTTCTGAAGAGGGTAGAGGAAGAAGGGAGCGTTGTCGTTTTCATCTATGATGATGACTCGGACAGTAACTTCTGAGCTGAGGGGAGGAGACCCTCCATCTGTAGCCCTCACTGTCACTTTGAAATCTTTGATCTGCTCATAATCCAGAGATCGGAGGGCATACAGATTTCCACTTTCAGAGTTGACTGAGATGTAAGAGGCCACAAGGCCATCAGTGACCTTCCCGGGCAAAAGGGAGTAGGTGATCTTGGCATTCTTCTCAGTGTCCAGATCAGCAGCATGGACTGAGCCAATGAGCAATCCTGGAATATTGTTTTCCCGTATCTGCATTTCCCATGAAGACTTTTCAAATACTGGAGGGTTGTCATTGACATCTGAGATCTGAACATTAATCATTCTTGTTGAAGTGAGCCTGGGGGAGCCCTGGTCAACACCTGTGATGGTGACATTATACTCTGAGACCTTCTCTCTGTCCAAGGGACTTTGGACCACAAGCTGGTAATAGTTATTCATAGTGGGCTTTAACATAAAGGGAAGGTTTGTCTCCACAGAGCACACAGTTCTACCATTGTCTCCAGAATCTCGGTCTGTGACGGTGAAGAGGGCAACAAGTGTCTCCAGGGGAGAATCTTCTGCCAAAGGACTAGTGATGGATATGATGGACACTTCAGGGACATTGTCATTCACATCTTCAATCTCTACCAGGACCTTGCAATGCCCCCAAAGACCCCCTCCATCTGTTGCTCTGATGTTCATGCTGTAGCTGGTTTCTTTTTCATAATCAAGCTGACCAGAAAGAGTCATTTCCCCATTGATTTCATTTAGGGAAAACAATTTGTATATTTTTTCAGACACCCGGTGGAATGAGTAGGTGATCTGTGCGTTTGAACCAAAATCCAAATCTGTGGCTTCTACTTTGAAGACCAGAGTGCCCTGAGGGCTGTTTTCCTTTAACCTTACTTTATATTCAGGTTGAGTAAACTGAGGAGAATTGTCATTGATATCCAAAACATTAATATTTATTTGAACTGTGCCTGTTCTCTGAGGCACACCTCCATCCACAGCAATGAGAGTCAATCCAAAGTGTGAGTTATTCTCTCTGTCTAGTGGCTTCTGCAGAACAAGATGCACATATTTCTGTCCATCCTCATTGCTTTCCACATATAGTCGGAAATGCTCATTGGGACTGAGCATGTATTTTTGGATACTGTTTTCTCCTAAGTCCTCATCTTGGGCAGATTCCAAGAGAAATTGTGTGTTTGTCAGAACATTCTCTGGAATTTCCAGATCAAGTTTATCTTTAGAGAATTTGGGAGTATTGTCATTCACATCTTCTATCTTCAATTCTATACTGTAGATATTTAAGGGGTTTTGAAGCACTATTTCAGACAGCAGCATGCAAGGATCAGTCTGGCCACATAAAGCTTCTCTGTCTATTTTATCATTTAACAGCAAATTCCCAGAGTGAGTATCAAGGTTGAAATATTGCTTTGTGCTTTTGGACACTAGCTGGGCTCTGCGAGCAGAGAGCTCCCCTATTCCAAGTTTCAAATCCTCCAACACATTAGCCACCAAAAACCCATTTTTCTTTTCTTCAGGTACAGAATAGTGAAATGAAATGCAGACTGTTTTCAACACAAAGAGAAAAAGCAAGAGATACAGACCTTTCATCTTTCTGAAGATATCGTTCATGGTTTCCACCTCTTCCAGAGTGTTAAAGCACTGGCCAAATCTTCTTTCATCCCCTGACCATCTTTGCAGCTTGATAAATAACCTTTGTGCTGCAATTTTTATTGTTTCATTCTCCTGAGCCTCATATCGTCACACTACCATCTACCTCCCGTATCATTGTTATACTGCCTCTTCAAGGTTTCAGCAAATGCAAGAATACAATATTCTCAGTGTCCATGAAAATGTTGGCCAATTCTGCCACCTTGTGGTTAAATAAAACTAAAATGAATATTTCTGAATTATGCACTTAAACAAGAGATACACTTGTGTGGAAAACTCTGTTTTATTCCTAATAATCTGTTAGGTGGTTTAATTTTCAGCAGCTAATATATACATAAGATCATTAATAATTTCCAATATCAATGGATGAATGAAACAAAAAAGAGAACAATATTCGATCCCCTCATTTGCAATTCATTGTGCTCATGCTTAAATACCTCTGTAATAACCAGAATACATATAGTACAGTGCCTGGCATGCTCTGGTCCATGGGGTCATGAAGAGTCGTACACGACTAAACGACTAAACAACAACAACAGAAAAAATAATCATACACATACCTTGCAATGTTAAAAATGAAGAAAAGTATATTCTCACCTGGAACATATCCTGATTTTCCTCTGGATGACTTGGGACTCCTTCAGAATCATTGGCACTCCTTGGATTCACCTGAGTGTTAGGAGGCTCCACAGAGAAAACAGGAAATAGGGGCCTGAGAAACCGGAACTCGCTGTTCAGAGACCCACCAGCTAAGCACACTTCATAGTTGTAAGCCTGGGACAGAGATCCAGCACCAGGATCTGCAGAGTTCTCCTGGGAATCTGGTCCCACTGGGAAATTGGCTGCAGAGTTGTAGGTTCCTATGAACTTCTCACGTTTCTGCATCTTGATTACAATAAATGCCACTACAGAAATGAGAAAGATGCTTGAGATGGCAGCCAAGCAGATGATCAAATACATAGTCAGGCTGGGGTCTTCCTCCTCCGCTGTTTCCTCCTTTGGGAGAGCCACACTTTTCAGATAAGGGTCAGAGAAGCCGTCCACTAGAAGGATTCTGAGCGTGGCAGAGGTGGACTGGGGAGGGTGGCCGTTGTCTTGGACAACCACAATCAGATTCTGCTTGAAGCTGTCTCGGTTACTGACTGGCCTCAGGGTGGTCACTTCTCCATTCTGGGCCCCCACCGTGAACAGACCCGGTTCTGTGGCCTTCAGCAGCTGATAGGAAAGCCAAGAGTTCTGAGCAGAATCCCTGTCCACAGCCACCACCTTGGTGACCAGGTAGCCAGTCTCTGCCCCTCGGGGAACCAGGTCATTCGAGGGGGAAGTGCCATTCTGGAGAGGGTAGAGGATGAAGGGGGCATTGTCATTTTCATCCACAACCTGAACGTGGATTGTAACTTCTGAGCTCAGTGGAGGGGAACCTGAATCCACAGCCCTCACCGCCACATGGAAATCTTTTACCTCCTCATAATCCAGAGACCGAATGGCATACAGGTTCCCCGTTTCAGAGTTGATGGAGATGTAAGAGGAAGTGGGGCCATCATTGACCTTCCCAGGCAAAAGCGAGTAGGTCACTTTGGCATTCTGCGCTGTGTCCAGATCAACAGCATGGACAAAACCAATCAGAAGACCAGGAATATTGTTTTCTCTTAACTGCATTTCATAGGATGGCTTTTCAAACACTGGAGGGTTGTCATTGACATCTGAGATTTGAACATGAACTATTCTTGTGGAAGTGAGTCTGGGAGAGCCTCTGTCAGTGGCTGTGATAGTAATGTTATATTCACTGACCTTTTCTCTGTCCAGTGGCTGTTGGGTCACCAGCTGGTAATAGTTGTTCTCTGTGGGTTTGAGCACAAATGGCAGGTTTACTTCAGTGGTGCAGGCAGTTCTGCCACTGTCTCCAGAGTCCACGTCTGTGACACTAAAGAGGGCCACCACTGTGTCTGGAGGAGAATCCTCAGGTAACGAACTGGTGATGGAAGTGATTGATATCTCTGGAGCATTGTCATTCTCATCTTCAATGTCCACAATTACTTTGCAGTAAGCCGAAAGCCCCCCTCCATCTGTGGCTTTGATGTGCATCTCATAACTGGTGATTTCTTCATAGTCAGTCATCCCTACAATTGTAAGTTCCCCAGTTTGTTTGTTTAACTTGAATGACCTCAACACATTTTCTGGAACTTCACTGAATGAATAAGTGAGGCGAGCATTGGTACCAAAATCCCTGTCAGTGGCTTCAACTTTTGCGACCAGTGTATCCAATGGGCTGTTTTCCATTAGTTTCACTTTGTACTCAGATTGTGGAAACTGAGGTACATTATCATTAGCGTCCAGAATATCGATGAGAAGCTGTGCTGTTCCAATTCTTTTTGGCATCCCACCATCAATAGCTGACAGCGTAAGATACATTCGTGGGTTCACCTCACGGTCCAGCGGTTTCTCTAACACCAGTTCTGCGTATTTGCTACCATCACTTTGACTTTTCACATTCAGCCTAAAATGTTCATTAGGACTAAGGGTGTAGTTCTGAACAGCATTTTCTCCTTTATCTGGATCTTCTGCTCTTTCCAAAGGAAATCTGATATCCACAGGAGTCTGCTCAGGTATTTCAAGAAGGAATTGATTTTTAGAGAATTTGGGAGAATTATCATTCACATCCTCTATCTGAATTTCAATTCTGTGTAGCTGCAATGGCTTTTCCAGCACAATTTCAGACAGTAGAATACATGGTTCATTCTGACCACAAAGGGACTCTCGATCTATTTTATCCTTTACTGTCACATCCCCTGAATGAGGATCCAGCTGGAAATACTGTTTGGAGCCCTTAGAAACCAGCCGGGCTCTCCGAGCAGACAGCTCCTTTGCATCCACTCTTAAATCTTTTAGCACATTTGCTACCAGAGACCCACTTTTCTCCTCCTCTGCCACTGAATAGCGGAAAGACTCACACATTGCTATGCATGCACAGAGATACAAGGAAAAAGACCAAACTTGCCTGATCTTGAGCTGCATTTCCATTCTCCCAGCCTCTCCTCTTGTCTATTCTAAGGCTTGTATCTTCTTAACTGTATTTATCTTTTGAATGTGACACAGTGTTCTGCTTATTCCTGCTGAAATTTCTGAAGCCTGGCATGCAGTAGGGATCTGGTGTTTTTCCTGCGCTGATTCCTTTGTCTAATGGCTACAGCTCTTGAGGAGAACAACTGCTGCTCCCCAATTTCCTTCTTTTATCTTGTGCAATACCACCACCTTGTGTTTCAACTATGTTATGGCGTTACAAAAACTAAAAGTTTTTCCAGAATAACAGCTGGTTAACATGAGCATCCATGTGGGACAACAGCCACCCCAATGGAACAGAAACCCCATATTCCCAGCTTGCTTGCTTGCTTTTTAGAACTTGTAGAACCTGAGATAGGAAACAAAATGTACGGACCCCAAGTCTTCCTATTTTTGTGAGATGTTACCTATTTCCTCCTTTAAGTGTTTTACTTACCCCCTGCCCACCTGAAAAAAAAATCCTGCGCACAACCAATTGACAAAGATTACAATATTTCAGAAAGTACACACTTTCTTCACAAGTGTTATTTACTAGGGGCTGTGATCGTTGTTCATTCTGCTTGACAATGCCCTTACATTTCCCCAACATTAACCCCCAAGAGCTTCCCCCTCTCAATGCAACTATTAAGCTTGCCTTTCACCTTCCAACTCAATTTCTGGAGTCACTCCTCTTCTGCAGTCCCAATTTGTAGCCAACTTTGTACTCCACTTTCTACTCCTTCACCCCATATCTATGCCTCCCTCCTCCTTTTGTGCAACACCCCCTTCACACAAACCACTCCCATACTAAATTGCTACATCTTCTGCCAGCTACTGTACATCTTTTTCACCTTCTCTCCAATTATGAAGCCACCAACACAGGTGACAAGACACAATCTAACAGCAAAAAGCGAACACAACAGAGCTTTCCCAACCTCCTTCTCACTGTAGTCAGACCCTGGTTTAAACCACCACTTCCCCCACCTTCAGGGTCACGCCTGCTCAGGCTACTCAAACCTCTGCCGTTGTTTAAATTCACCACTTTCCCCCTCTCAGTTCTTCCCATCCCTGCTTTATCCAACTGTCTGATGTTGCATAAAACTAGGATTTTTCAGTGTCCCTCTATCCATGCTTTACTTAAACTGTTCTGTTGATTAAAACTGCCCCTGCTCCCCTTTTAGTTTTTCTCCTTTCTTGTTCCTGTGTCCTTGGCCATTGCTCTTGTGCAATCTGCCTTCTTACACCCAAGACTGAAGGGACCCAGTGTGTGATGTGTGTGTGTGTGTGACATGTTACATGTGACACATGTAGTGCGCGTGATGTCATGCAACTGGTGCACATTGTTTGGAGCCTAGTGTAGAGCAGCTTCAATAGCCGTCAGCGCTACCTCTCTCACACTCAGAAGGCGTCCGTGCCATGCTCAGCTCCACACTCAACTTCCTCGTCTCCTAAACATTGAGGGTGCCTAGCCCATGTCTACAGATTTTGAGGGGGCAGAAGACACCTCGGCCCTATAGAATTGGCTGATGATCAGAAAAACCTTAAAATGTGAACCGTATATGGGTTGTAGGATTCGTATCCAGCTAAGTCATTATTGGTGCACACCCACTTAAACCAATGATTTCTATGTTTCCGGTCTGCTGCCAGCGCCGTCCGGCTGCGTTTGCCTCGAGCTCCGAGGCATTCGGCGCCGCGAGGGGGGGGAAGCCGCGAAAAGTGACGCGGCTACCCGTAAGAGCCTCATATTGAGCTTTATGAGGACGAATATGCTCGGCGGTGCCCTAATTTGGACTTTTTTTCTTTGCATTTTTTGTATTTTGTATCTTTGTGTCTTGTATTTCTGTATGTGTGTTTGAAAACCTTCAATAAATATATTTTAAGAAATAAATAAATCAATGATTTCTATGAGTTTACTCTGAGTATGACATAGTTGAAAACAAGCCTTGGGACTTCAATCCTGCTCTCAGAATTATTATGTTTTACATTTCTTCAGGCTACTGCAACCTTCCCAATGTGTAGTCTCCACCCCATTACCATTTATACATCATATCTTGGAAACTACAACTAATCCAGGATGCGGCAGCTAGACTGGTGGCTGGGGGTGGCCGCCGGGATTGTATAACTCCGGTCTTAAAGGATCTTCACTGGCTCCCAGTGCATTTCCAAGCACAATTCAAAGTGTTGGTGCTTAAATGGTGCTGGTCTTAAATGGCTTTGGCCCAGTATACTTGAAGGAGCATCTCCTCCCCCATTGCTTAGCCTGGACACAGAGGTCCTCCTCTGAGGGTCTTCTGCTGGTTCCCTCACTGCGAGAATTGAAGTTACAGGGAACGAAGCAGAGGGCCTGCTTGACAGTGGCACCCTCCCTGGGGAATGCCCTCCCTTCAGATGTCAAGGAGACAACTTTTAGAAGACATCTGAAGGCAGCCCTGTTTTAGGAAGTTTTTAATGTTTGATATTATGTTTTCATATATGCTGTAAGCTGCCCAGAGTGGTTTTGGGAAACCCAGATGGGTGGATGGGGCATTATTATTATTTATTTATTTATTTATTTATTTATTTATTTATTTCTGTTTAAGAGGTAAAGAGAGGCTTGGAATGAAGTAGAATTCCCAGTCGCAATGTATACTTTAGAGAGTGAGAGTAATTTTTACTAATGGAATTGGGTTCCATGTTCATACAAGTTGGAGCCCATAACAAAATGCAAACTGCTGCATGGATTAGTAAAGCAGTTTAGTGCCCCCCCAAAAAACCCTTACTTCCCTTCCCCATGCAACATTCTTTCTCCTTGGCTTCATCTGCCACACTCCTGGCTGTGGCTCCCATTTCTCTTTTTCCATTTTCTCTGTTGCTTGTTCCACCATTTCTGAAGATCCGTCCCTTGTATGAATGCAAAATAGAAAATAGAACACACTGCCAAGTTTCCAGCCAATTCATTGAACCCTTTCTGAACTATGAGTCATGAAACTTATTGCCCACACTCATTTCTCATCATAATGGTGGGAGATAATTCAGCAAAATCATCCATAGCCAAAGTGCCATAGCTATTACCCTATAGTGTAAATCTTTCTCATCTCCTCTGGTCCCCATTCTTTTAACATACGCACACGCTTAACTGTACTTTTCCAATTTACTCTCTTTACCTGACATTCACTCTTACTCCACCCAACATTCTATTCAGTCCTCCTCTGCTTTACTTTTTCTCATAGCAGGCACACACTGAGCATGTGTGGGAGACACCCTTATGAAATCCCATTGACTAACATGGGCCATAAAATGCATTTTAATAACAACTACAAATATGTTACACTGCTTTCAAGCACATGATAGACTTTCCCTTTGACCTATCACAAAAAAACCATTTTCCAAAATGGTCAACAGCCCATGAACAATCATAGAACTATTCTGGGGAGTGCAGGTCCCAGCAAAGCCTATGGAAGAAAAACACACAGCACCTATCAACGTGTCATTCAAGTCCTTGTCAAACATGTATTTTCTTAAATGTGAGCCATTTCTTATCTTTTCCATCCCAACTGTAGCACAGACTTTCCTCAAACATATATTTCCTACACTTCCAAGTTTCTCTAAGGGCATTTTCAAATTAAACACTGTAGGACCTACTCCTTGTATCAAAGGGTCATGGCTCAGTGGTAGACCATCAGCTTTGCAGTAAGTCCCAGGTTCAATCCCTTGCGTCCTTAGGTAGGTCGGCAGAGATCCCTGCCTGAAATCCTGGGAGCAGCTGTCAGTCAATGTAGACAATACTGAGATAGAGCACAATTCGTCTGCATCAGTACAAGGCTGCTTACTATGTTAATTCTTATTGTCATCCCACAGCCCCTATTTATTATTATAATGACAGACTGTGATTCAGCCAGCTAACCCTCAACATATCATCAGTTCAAATGGCAAAAGAGAACACAACGAGAGTCCAGGTTTTGTTAGTTTAAAATGAAAGTTGTTTTTAAATCCTGGGTCAATAAAAACCTCTGAATCCAGCACCAAAAATACCATAAAGATGGGAGGCCACTCCACAGATGGGATGCAACCACCAAGAGGCACTATAAACAATTTACATAAGCGGGAAGTCCATCTCATACAGAGGCTCTGTGTGCATGTAACTAGGTTTTAAAGCTGTCAGTGACACTTTAGGGGTATATTCTAGTACACAGAACTCTATATGCAGCAACTGTGACTAGTACATAACATTTTGAGCTAAGTTTAATACAGAGTAGACCGAAAAATAAGGCAATAACATGAAGAAGAATAAGATGTAGAGTAAGAAGGAAGTAAGAAGGAAACAATTCTGACATAGATTTGAAATAAAATTGAAGCCCTATCTCTCTAGTCACTGTATATCATATCAACAAAGAATGGAAGATGAACATCTGATGTTATTAATTACCAAGCAAAATGCATTCTTAATCACAAGTTAACTCACTGACGTAATCCCTCACCTTTTTTCCTGATTCTTCCATCCCCACCTGGTCAGAAATATCTTGGGAAGCAGAAGGAGGGGTCTGGTTCACATTGAGGTTTGGGTCTCCCACAGAAAAAACAGGAATGAGGGGCCTGAGGAACCTGAACTCGCTGCTTAAGGACCCACCGGTTAAGCAAACATCGTAGTGGTAACTCCTGGAAAGCGACCCACTCTGAGAATCCCCACAGTTCTCTGGGATGTCGGGTCTGGCAGGTGGGAAGTGAGGAGGGGCAGCAATAAAACTTTCCCTGGGATCCCTCCTGCAGATCTTGAGAGCAGCAAAGGAAACAATGCAAACAAGGAACACGAAGGAGACTGCAGCCAGGCAGATCACCAAATACAAGGTCAAGCTCCCATCTTCTTCATGTTGGTCTTTACTAATCTCCACAGCCTTCATATAAGGATCCGAAAAGCCACCCACGGGAAGGACATGGAGCATTGCAGTGCTGCTCTGGGGAGGGAGCCCGTTGTCCCTGACCACTATCATGAGTCTCTGCTTGCTGGTGTCTCGCTCGGTCAGGGCTCTCCTGGTTCTCACTTCCCCATTCTGGGCTCCTATGCTGAAAAGACCAGGGTCTGTGGCCTTCAGCAGCTCATAGGAAAGCCACGAGTTCTGGCCAGAATCTCCGTCCACAGCCACCACCTTGGTGACCAGGTAGCCAGACTCCACCGACTTGGGGACCAGCTCGTTGCAGGGGGATGTGCTGTTCTGGAGCGGGTAGAGGAAGAAGGGAGCGTTGTCGTTTTCGTCTATGATTACGACTCGGACAGTAACTTCTGAGCTGAGGGGAGGAGACCCTCCATCTGTAGCCCTCACTGTCACTTTGAAATCTTTGATCTGCTCATAATCCAGAGATCGGAGGGCATACAGATTTCCACTTTCAGAGTTGACTGAGATGTAAGAGGCCACAAGGCCATCAGTGACCTTCCCGGGCAAAAGGGAGTAGGTGATCTTGGCATTCTTCTCAGTGTCCAGATCAGCAGCATGGACTGAGCCAATGAGCAATCCTGGAATATTGTTTTCCCGTATCTGCATTTCCCATGAAGACTTTTCAAATACTGGAGGGTTGTCATTGACATCTGAGATTTGAACGTTAATAATTCTTGTGGAAGTGAGCCTGGGGGAGCCCTGGTCCACGGCTGTAATGGTGATATTATACTCTGAGGCCTTCTCTCTGTCCAAGGGACTTTGGACCACAAGCTGGTAGTAGTTATTCATAGTGGGTTTTAATATAAAGGGAAGGTTTACTTCCACAGAGCACATGGTTCTGCCATTGTCTCCGGAGTCCCCGTCTGTGACGGTGAAGAGGGCAACAAGGGTCTCCAGGGGAGAATCTTCTGCCAAAGGACTAGTGATGGATATGATGGACACTTCAGGGACATTGTCATTCACATCCTCAATCTCTACCAGGACCTTGCAATGCCCCAAAAGACCCCCTGCATCTGTTGCTCTGATGTTCATGCTGTAGCTGGTTTCTTTTTCATAATCAAGCTGACCAGAAAGGGTGATTTCCCCCGTGACTTCATTTAGGTGGAACAGATCGTAAATTTCTGCAGGCACTCTGTAGAATGAGTAGACAATTTGTGCATTTGAACCAAAATCCAAATCTGTAGCTTCCACTTTGGAAATCAGGGTGTCTCGAGGACTGTTTTCCTTTAACCTTATTTTATATTCAGTCTGTGTAAACTGTGGGGAATTATCATTATTGTCAAGAACATCAATATTTATTTTAACTGTGCCTGTTCTCTGTGGCTCCCCTCCATCCACAGCAGTGAGAGTCAGTTCAAAGTGTGGCTCCTTCTCCCTGTCCAGTGGCTTCTTCAGAACAAGATCGACATACTTGTTTCCATCCTCATCACTTTTAACATCAAGCCGGAAATGTTCATTGGGACTGAGTGTGTAGTTTTGGATGTTATTTCTCCCCAGGTCCGCATCTTGGGCAGATTCCAAGGGGAAATGTGTATTTGGTGAGAAATTTTCAGGAATTTCCAGATCAAATACCTTTTTAGAGAATTTGGGGACATTATCATTTACGTCTTCTATCTTGATTTCAATACTGAAGATCTTCAAGGGATTTTGCAACACAATTTCAGACTGTAATAAGCAAGGATCACTCTGGCCACATAATGTTTCTCGGTCTGTTTTATCATCTATCAATAAATTCCCCGAGTGGGTATCAAGGTGAAAATATTGCTTACTGTTCTTAGAAACAAGCTGGGCTCTGCGAACAGAGAGCTCCCCTTTTCCCAGTTTCAAATCCTCCAGCACATTAGCCACCAAAGACCCCCTTTTCTTTTCTTCGGGCACAGAATAGTGAAGTGAAATACTTAGTGCTCCAGGAAGACAAAGGAAAAGCAAAAAATACAGACCTTGTTCCTTTCTGTAGCCGTCTCCCATGGCTCAAGAATCTCTGGCCAAAATACGAAGCTTCTGACAGTCACCCAATGATAATCTCTGCTGCTGTAGAAATGAATTTGATGCTGCAGTGTTGACGGCTTTGCTGTGCTGTATGTTATCTCTTTATCACAAATGGAAGTCAACCGTCCTTTGTTTCAGCCACCTTTGTTTGTGCTCATGGCTTCCTTCACAAAATTCTGAATTCCAGTTCATGTCTTTGCCTATACTACCACCGTGTGGCTGAGCAAAGAAAAATCACTAAGATTCTGCAAATCACACTGAATGCAGTGCACATTATACTGAACAGGAAAGGTTCAGATTTACTATTTCTCTATTAACAGAAAACTGTTTTATTACTAAGAAGATGTCTCTTTTCCATATCAATGAATGTAGATATCACAAACCTTCTGTGGTTGTTCTACACTGTTGTGAATGGGATTCAATCTCATACTGGGAAATTCAAGATGCACAGTACATATGGTGCTCTTGTGGAACAATCCCCCCCATCAAACATTTTGAAATAGTGAAAGTGACAGGAAAATACCTTGGAAAGTGTAAGATTACTTTTGCTTGACCCAAGTGCTATATGGCCTGCACACAGAGAATGTAGCAGACTATTAATATCTACCTAAGTATTAGGATAAGGAACCCAGGTGGCGCTGTGGGTTAAACCACAGAGTCTAGGGCTTGCTGATCAGAAGGTCGGCGGTTCGAATCCCTGCAACGGGGTGAGCTCCCGTTGCTCGGTCCCAGCTCCTGCCAACCTAGCAGTTTGAAAGCACATCAAAGTGCAAGTAGATAAATAGGGACCGCTCCGGCAGGAAGGTAAACGGTGTTTCCGTGCGCTGCTCTGGTTCGCCAGAAGCAGCTTTGTCATGCTGGACACATGACCCGGAAGTGTCTGCGGACAAACGCCGGCTCCCTCAGCCTATAGAGCGAGATGAGCGCTGCAACCCCTGATGGTCAGCGGCCCCTTTACCTTTACCTTTACGTATTAGGATAATAACACTGTATCAATTTATATACACAGCTTTGTTCTTTTTTCCTCAGTACTCCCCTTCCCCTTTATTTCTTTTTTTAAAAATAGTAGTAAGAATGGATGTTCAATAAACAGGTCATCTGGAAGCAACCTGCTTCTCAGCTTTTGTGTAATACTGTACTTCCTCTTCCCATACAGAGTGTTTAAAGAGGTTATGAAGTTATTCTATAGCACATCAAACCACAAAATATTAATATGACAATTTATATCCCTCTCTGCAAGGAAAGATACAACAATAACAGAATACAAGGAAACAGGGAAAACTGAACAGGAAAGAAATGGGAAGAATTTCAAGCTCTGAGTATGTTGGCTAAGATTTATAAAACATAATCAGATACATGTTGGAAGTGTAAAGAAATGGAGGGAATATTTTTCACATGTGGTGGACATGTAAAAAGGTAAAAGTATATGGGGAAATGATTGATAAAAAAATGGGGGGGAATTAAAATTACTTCCCCCCCCCCAAAAAAACAACAACCCAGAGTCCTTTTCATTGGGAAAGACCCAAACTGAAATTCCTAGGTGTCAGAAAAGGTTATTTATGTACGCAACAATTAGGGCCCATGTTTTCTTAGCCCCAAAATGGAGCAAGGTCCCAACTAAAGAGGATCAGCAACTCAAGTTGACAGAATATGCAGAACATGCAGATTTAACACATAGAATAGGGGAGCAAGAGGAACATACAATTAAAGAAGAGTGGAAAACTTTGATTGAAAATATGAAAAATGACTGCATACAGCTGAAAAAATGCTGGCAGCACTAAGATAAATTCAATAGAGAAAATAATTTTTGATGGAGGTAAAAGTGGAAAATGTATTTGAATGTTTATAGTAAAACAGGGATGTATGATTTCAAAAATGAATCATAGAAGGAAAAGAAGTCATTTGATATTTTAAATGTTTATTTGCAAATGTAAAATAGAAAATTTAATAAAAAATGATTACCAAACTAGAGAGAGAAATATTTGAAATTAGACCATTCAAATGCTTCACTCACCTGAACCACATGTTGACTTTCACCTGCATGACTTGGGATTCCTTCAGAATCATTGGAACCCCTTGGATTCACCTGAGTGTTAGGAGGCTCCACAGAGAAGACAGGAAATAGGGGCCTGAGAAACCGGAACTCGCTGTTCAGAGACCCACCAGCTAAGCACACCTCATAGTTGTAAGCCTGGGACAGAGATCCAGCACCAGGATCTGCAGAGTTCTCCTGGGAATCTGGTCCCACTGGGAAATTGGCTGCAGAGTTGTAGGTTCCTATGAACTTTTCACGTTTCTGCAACTTGATTACAACAAACGCCACTACAGAAATGAGAAAAATACTTGAGATGGCAGCCAAGCAGATGATCAAATACATAGTCAGGCTGGGGTCTTCCTCCTCCGCTGTTTCCTCCTTTGGGAGAGCCACACTTTTCAGATAAGGGTCAGAGAAGCCGTCCACTAGAAGGATTCTGAGCGTGGCAGAGGTGGACTGGGGAGGATGTCCATTGTCTCGGACGACCACAACCAGATTCTGCTTGAAGCTGTCTCGGTTACTGACTGGCCTCAGGGTGGTCACTTCTCCATTCTGGGCCCCCACCGTGAACAGACCCGGTTCTGTGGCCTTCAGCAGCTGATAGGAAAGCCAAGAGTTCTGAGCAGAATCCCTGTCCACAGCCACCACCTTGGTGACCAGGTAGCCAGTCTCTGCCCCTCGGGGAACCAGGTCATTCGAGGGGGAAGTGCCATTCTGGAGAGGGTAGAGGATGAAGGGGGCATTGTCATTTTCATCCACGACCTGAACACAAACCGTAACTTCTGAGCTCAGTGGAGGGGAACCTGAATCCACAGCCCTCACCGTCACATGGAAATCTCTTACCTCCTCATAATCCAGAGACCGAATGGCATACAGGTTCCCCGTTTCAGAGTTGATGGAGATGTAAGAGGATGTGGGGCCATCATTGACCTTCCCAGGCAAAAGCGAGTAGGTCACTTTGGCATTCTGCGCTGTGTCCAGATCAACAGCATGGATGAAACCGATCAGAAGACCAGGAATATTGTTTTCTCTTAACTGCATTTCATAGAATGGCTTTTCAAACACTGGAGGGTTGTCATTGACATCTGAGATTTGAACATGAAGTATTCTTGTGGAAGTGAGTCTGGGGGAGCCTCTGTCCGTGGCTGTGATAGTAATGTTATATTCACTGACTTTTTCTCTGTCCAGTGGCTGTTGGGTCACCAGCTGGTAATAGTTGTTCTCTGTGGGTTTGAGCACAAATGGCAGGTTTACTTCAGTGGTGCAGGCAGTTCTGCCACTTTCTCCAGAGTCCACGTCTGTGACACTAAAGAGGGCCACCACTGTGTCTGGGGGAGAATCCTCAGGTAACGAACTGGTGATGGAAGTGATTGATATCTCTGGAGCATTGTCATTCTCATCTTCAATGTCCACAATTACTTTGCAGTAAGCTGAAAGCCCCCCTCCATCTGTGGCTTTGATGTGCATCTCATAACTGGTGATTTCTTCATAGTCAGTCATCCCTACAATTGTAAGTTCCCCAGTTTTTTTGTTTAACTTGAATGACCTCAACACATTTTCTGGAACTTCACTGAATGAATAAGTGAGGCGAGCATTGGTACCAAAATCCCTGTCAGTGGCTTCAACTTTTGCGACCAGTGTATCCAATGGGCTGTTTTCCATTAGTTTCACTTTGTACTCAGATTGTGGAAACTGAGGTACATTATCATTAGCATCCAGAATATCGATGAGAAGCTGTGCTGTTCCAGTTCTTTTGGGGATCCCCCCATCGATAGCTGACAGCGTAAGATACATGTGTGGATTCACCTCACGGTCCAGCGATTTCTCTAACACCAGTTCTGCGTATTTGCTACCATCACTTTGACTTTTCAAATTCAGCCTAAAATGTTCATTTGGACTAAGGGTGTAGTTCTGAACAGCATTTTCTCCTTTGTCTGAGTCTTGAGCTTTCTCCAAAGGAAATCGGGTATTTGTTGGGATTTGCTCTGATATTTCAAGAAGGAATTGGTTTTTAGAGAATTTTGGGGAATTATCATTCACATCCTCTATCTGAATTTCAATTCTGTGTAGCTGCAATGGCTTTTCCAGCACAATTTCAGACAGTAGAATACATGGTTCATTCTGACCACACAGGGACTCTCGATCTATTTTATCCTTTACTGTCACATCCCCTGAACGAGGATCCAGCTGGAAATACTGCTTGGAGCTCTTAGAAACCATCCGGGCTCTCCGAGCAGACAGCTCCTTTGCATCCACTCTCAAATCTTTTAGCACATTCGCTACCAGAGACCCACTTTTCTCCTCCTCT
Organism: Zootoca vivipara; assembly: GCF_963506605.1. Classification (NCBI taxonomy): domain Eukaryota; kingdom Metazoa; phylum Chordata; class Lepidosauria; order Squamata; family Lacertidae; genus Zootoca; species Zootoca vivipara. Next base: position 83,563,291 of record NC_083283.1, read on the forward strand.
GCCACTGAATAGCGGAAAGACTCACACATTGCTATGCATGCACAGAGATACAGGGAAAAAGACCAAACTTGCCTGATCTTGAGCTGCATTTCCATTCTCCCAGCCTCTCCTCCTGAAATGCAAGGCATTGTCCTCTTGTCTATTCTAAGGCATGTATCTTCTTAACTGTATTTATCCTTTGAATGTGACACAGTGTCCTGCTTATTCCTACTGAAATTTCTGAAGACTGGCTTGCAGTAGGGATCTGGTGTTTTTCCTGCGCTGATTCCTTTGTCTAATGGCGACAGCTCTTGAGGAGAGCAACTGCTGCTCCCCAATTTCCTTCTTTTATCTTGTGCAATACTACCACCTTGTGTTTGAACTATGCTATGGCATTACAAAAACCAAACGTTTTTTCCAGAATAAGAGCTGGTTAACATAAGCATCCATGTGGGACAACAGCCACCCTAATGGAATCGAAACCCCATATTCCCAGCTTTATTTCTTTTTAAGAGTTTCTAGCATCTTTAGAACCTGAGATATGAAATAAAACATATATTTTTTCTTCTTTTGAGGAGGAGGAGGATTTGGTGAGAAATTATAGTTTTATCATCGTACAGGCCCGGCTCATCCAAGCTGCCAAAGGGAAAAAACTGGTCTCTATTTTGGCACATGGTTTCCAGCAGCAAGAGCAGTCCTACAATGCTCGATCAATCAATCTCACCTGAGGAGTGGGAGCATCACTTCAGGCAAATGTATGAAATCACAGATGGAGTAGAGATATTGGACGCAGCTATTATGACGAATCTCCCAAGCTGGAACCCGGTCACAAAGTTAGACATTCATTCTCTACTGTCCAGATCTAGAACAGGGAAAGCGCCAGGGGAAGATCTAATTCCACTTGAGCTCATTAAAGAAAACAGAGAGTGGTGGTGTCCGGCTTTGGCATCTTTGTTTACTTATAGCAACAAGAAGGGCCACGTCCCAAAAGACTGGGGAATGGCCATTATAATCCCCATTTATAAAAAAGGGAGCAAGTCAGATCCAGGCAATTATAGACCCATTAGCCTACTTAACACCATCAGCAAACTATATGCTCTGCACCTTAAGAATAAACTATTAGACTGGCTTGAGATGGAATCCTTAATAGCAGACGAACAGGCTGGCTTCCGAAAAGGCCGAGCCACAACCGACCATTGTCTAGTACTTCAGCACCTGGTTGAAAAGTATACAGTCAACAAATCTTCCGCTATATATGTGGCTTTCATCGATTTAAAGACTGCTTTCGATTCCGTCTCAAGAACCAAACTCTGGGAGAAGTTGAAAGCTTCATCAATAGACCCACGTTTATACCATCTGATAAGACGACTATATACGAACACCTACCTCAGGATCTGCTGTTCCCCGCAGGGCCAACTAACACGACGGATCCCCCTTCAGCGGGGAGTTAAACAGGGCTGTGTACTAGCTCCCCTCCTGTTTAACTATTATATAAATGACATGGTACTTAAAGTAAAAGGCCCACAGTTTCATTCACCCAAATTGGCAGATAGGCAAATATCTATTCTTTTATATGCGGATGACGCTTTGATTTTATCAAGGACCCCAATTGGGCTACGGAGGGCACTACGGCCATTAGCGGAATTCTGCAAAGAAGCCCACCTCACTATAAATTATCAAAAGACAAAAATAATGTCTTTCGCTAAATGCCCCAAGAGTCATACATGGCGCATAGACGGCCGAAAAATCGAACAGGTCCACTGCCTAAAATACCTAGGCTTCGTCTTCCACGATAGGGGGCTAAAGAAAGCCCACTTATCACGGTCAGCAATAGCAGCCCACAAGTCCTCCGCTGCCATTCTAAGTTTTCTGAGATCAAAGGGAGGTCAATACATTCCAGCGGCTCTTAAATTGTTTGAGGCTAAAGTGATGGCTCAGCTGCTCTTTGGGGCTAACCTCAACATTCCGCCACCGAATCTGAATATAGCTGAAAGAGTCCAGTCAAAATTCCCCAGAGCAGCTTTACAAATGCCTCCATGTGTGTAAAACGCTGTGATATGGTTGGAGGCGGGCATGATCCGCGTGGAGGCCAGGGTGTGGATGCAGTCTTGCAACCTATGGATGAAATTCAACCTGAACCCACAGGGCTTAATCTTGCTGTTATCAAAAGATAAGTACCATTCCCTTTGGAATAAGGTCATAGTAAATAAGATGCTAAGTTTAGGCCTTCATCCAGCCAGCCTGATGTCACATGACCTTGACTCAGCAAAGATCATTGTTAAACAGAGGAGAACAGATATAGAAAGGCAGAAGGACCTGAGTAAAGAACCTCACTTTCTTATTCAGGAGGAAAGCAGATACATATCTCGCCCAGCTATGTACCTATCCCATCTGGAAATACCTTCTCATTGAAGAGCTTTCACTTTAGCCCGAAATCGCATCATGCCCTCAGCAGTTCTTCAATGGAAGTACAAACGGATCCCAATGTGCGAGAGATGTTGCCCGTGTGGATCTAGGGAAGTGGAAACTATTGGCCACATACTCCTGCGATGCAGCTACTACGAAGAGGTGCGAGGCGAGCTCATCCACACGATACTGGTTGAGCTTCCTGGACGCTCGGACAATTTCTATATAGAGTGGCTTCTTTCAGATGCTAACTCTAACGTGACAGCAAAGGTAGCCAAGTTCTGTGCTAGAGCCATAAAAATCTGAGCCGACCTAGTAAGTAGTGCTCAAAAATTTCAGGACAGCGCCAAAGATGATCCATTGCTACCATTTGTTGAACCCTCCCAAGTAGTGATATCTTCTTTTATCTAATAATTTTTATAATGGTTGAAATGGTTTATATTTATTGTTTATATTTTAGATTGTATTTTGGATTGTTTTATGTATATATGTGTACGCTGGTCGAGAACCGTAACAATAAACTAAACTAAAAACTATCATGGTACAGTATTTTACTTCCATGAATTCCCACAGACACGATATCAGCTGTATGATTTGTGTCCAGCTAAGTCTCTCACAGTGTACACTCACTGAAATCAATGGGCATGATTTTATTTTGTTTACATCCATTGATCTCAGTGGAACCTCTTTGAGTTCCACTTAGTTGAATACAATCCTTGGAACCTTGTTCCCGCTCCCAAAATTACCGTATAATGTCATGTTTTACATTTCTTAGGCTGCTGAAATCTCCTAAGGTTTGTTCCCCCAACCCCCACCCCGCATTACAGCCTACCCTACCCTACAGGGCTGCTGGGAAGATAAAATGGGGAGCAGGACAACTATGTAGACCACATTGAACAATTTTTAGATTATTAATGTAAAAATAAAAATACAATCTATCTGCTAAAAAGGAAAAGAGAGGCTTGGAATGAAGGAGAGTTCCCAGCCATGATGACTGACTCATGAATATACACATTTCATTATGAAGTTTGCATTCATCTGTAAATGTTCTTTTCCTCTTTGATTCTTCAAAGGGCATTTCATTAGAACAAACACCATGTCCTACAGGCAACTTCCCCTCTTTCTCTAAAGTATATGCCGCACACACACCCTTCCAGACATGTTAGCATTCTGTATTATTAAGGTTTACCTTGCCATTCTGTCCTTTCACTTCCTCACAGTAGATGAATATGTCCTTTTCAATATAAAAGCACATATTCATCTGTAAACATAGGCATGTGAGGAAGGGTCACTGTTACAGTACTTTCTACTCATTGAGCTGGGTTCCATCTTCCTAATGTGATATATACAAGTAGGAGCCCAGTACAAAATGTTGCACAGATTAGTAAAACAGTTCAGTGCCCCACACAAACCCTCTATTCTCTCTCTCTTGCTGCCCTTCCCCATATGACATTCTTTCTCTTTTACAGCTGAACGTTCTCTATAGTTGGAGCCCAGAGAAGAACCTCTTTGTCAGATCTTATCCCCAGTTAGTTGGACCTCCCACCACAGAGGTTGATTGAAGTTAGGCACCTTGGGACACCTGGCATATCTGTACACACAGAGTTCAGTCAACACATGGCACTCCTATCAGCCATGGGTAGAAAAACAGTAGGACACTTGCCATAATGCATATACTTAATATAGATTTTTATTTATACTTAAAGTGCTTTGTTTGGCCATTTTTAGTCAATAGGATTTCATTATGGTGTCCCCACCCTGAAAGAGATGGTCAAGTGGAGGGACTTTGGTGTAGTTTGCAAGTGAGTTTCAGGTGAAGAGGATCAGTTGGACGCTGACACAGTGCGGCTGAATATGAATATGTTTACGGAGGTCCGTATAGTTAAAGCTATGGTTTTCCCAGTAGTGATGTATGGAAGTGAGAGCTGGACCATTAAGAAGGTTGATCGCCGAAGAATTGATGCTTTTGAATTATGGTGCTGGAGGAGACTCTTGAGAGTCCCATGGACTGCAAGAGGATCAAACCTATCCATTCTGAAGGAAATCAGCCCTGAGTGCTCACTGGAAGGACAGATCCTGAGGCTGAGGCTCCAATACTTTGGGCACCTCATGAGAAGAGAAGACTCCCTGGAAAAGACCCTGATGTTGGGAAAGATGGAGGGCACAAGGAGAAGGGGGCGACAGAAGACGAAATGGTTGGATAGTGTTCTCGAATCTACGAACATGAGTTTGACCAAACTGCAGGAGGCAGTGCAAGACAGGAGTGCCTGGCGTGCTCTGGTCCATGGGATCACGAAGAGTCGGACACGACTAAACGACTAAACAACAACAACTATTAATGTGTTTCACTACCATTAGCTTAAAGAACATGCTAGACTTTCCTGTTGACCTAAGTCAACAAAACATTTTGCAAAAGATACAACCCAAAAGAGAAACCTTTCCAGAAAAAGCACCCTAGTGAAGTAGATGGGGGAAAATGCACAGCTTCTGCCAATATGTGAATTTGCCACCCTCATTACACAACCAACTCATTCAAAACAAGCCATTCCTTATCATTTCTATCCTAGGTTTGGTATGGACCATCCGCAAAGGTACTTCTTTACAATGTCAGGTGTCAAGTCAGCCTGTTGAACCATTTTGCAGCTATAAACCGCAGAACTTGATTCTTACGTCAAAGGGCTTGTTGTTCAGTGGTAGAGAAACTGCTCTGCATACAAACTCAGATAGGTCTGAAATCCTGGAGAGCTGCTGTCAGACTGTACTGAGATAGATGGACCAAAGGTTTGACTCATTAAAAGACAGATTTCTATATTACTTATATTCGCCTGTCCCGCAATGTTCATTATAATGGCAGAATGCAAGTCAGCCTGCTTGCCCTTAACATATTAGCAGTTCAAATTATAAAACAGAAAACTATGAGAACCCAGATTTGTTTTCTCAAAATGCCGATTGTTTAAAAGGCCTGGATAAATAAAAAGGTCATCTAACACTGAAAAGGGTCCTCAGTGAGCCTCCTTTGGAAGGCAATTCCACAGGTGGGGTGCCACCAGCAAGAAGACCCTTTAAATAATGTCATGTATATAACTGGGAAGCCTGCTCTAATCTGGGCTACTGTGTGCATGTACTTCAACAGCTGCAGGTACAGGTACATTGTCCACACCTTGGAGGTATGCATATTGTACGACACATTGGTGTATCTGAAGTAGCTATGATATTCTGAGCAAGTTTTAATATACAGAAAGTCCAAAGGCAGAGGACCTAAATGGCAGGAGGGCTGAAGGAAATAATCTGAACTCAACAATGGGCTTGGAAGAGGTGGCCTGCCTGAGGAATTGAAGGGTGGAAGAAGAAAGGAGGAGAGAGGAAATATCAAATGGAGAGGATGGACCAGCGATGAAGACAGAGGGAAATGAGGGTGAAAGTATCACATGGACTTGAAATAAAAAGATCATTTTTAAACTGAAGCATGCTCTAAAATGTCAAAATATATTGCCAATAAATTTCAAAAACAATATGAGAACATCTGATATGTCTAATTAAAAAGGAAAAAGAATTCACCTTTTCCACTGATTCTTCTTTCCCCACCTGGTCAGGAATATCTTGGGAAGCAGAAGGAGGGGTCTGGTTCACATTGAGGTTTGGGTCCCCCACAGAAAAAACAGGAATGAGGGGCCTGAGGAACCTGAACTCGCTGCTTAAGGACCCACCGCTTAAGCAAACATCGTAGTGGTAACTCCTGGAAAGCGACCCGCTCTGAGAATCCCCACAGTTCTTTGGGATGTCGGGTCTGGCAGGTGGGAAGTGAGGAGGGGCAGCAATAAAACTTTCCCTGGGATCCCTCCTGCAGATCTTGATGGCAGCAAAGGAAACAATGCAAACGAGGAACACAAAGGAGACTGCAGCCAGGCAGATCACCAAATACAAGGTCAAGCTCCCATCTTCTTCATGTTGGTCTTTACTAATCTCCACAGCCTTCATATAAGGATCCGATAAGCCACCCACGGGAAGGACATGGAGCATTGCAGTGCTGCTCTGGGGAGGGAGCCCGTTGTCCCTGACCACTATCATGAGTCTCTGCTTGCTGGTGTCTCGCTCGCTCAGGGCTCTCCTGGTTCTCACTTCCCCATTCTGGGCTCCTATGCTGAAAAGACCAGGGTCTGTGGCCTTCAGCAGCTCATAGGAAAGCCAGGAGTTCTGGCCAGAATCTCCGTCCACAGCCACCACCTTGGTGACCAGGTAGCCAGACTCCACTGATTTGGGGACCAGCTCATTGCAGGGGGATGTGCTGTTCTGAAGAGGGTAGAGGAAGAAGGGAGCGTTGTCGTTTTCATCTATGATTACGACTCGAATAGTAACTTCTGAGCTGAGGGGAGGAGACCCTCCATCTGTAGCCCTCACCGTCACTTTGAAATCTTTGATCTGCTCGTAATCCAGAGATCGGAGGGCATACAGATTTCCGCTTTCAGAGTTGACTGAGATGTAAGAGGCCACAAGGACATCAGTGACCTTCCCAGGCAAAAGGGAGTAGGTGATCTTGGCATTCTTCTCAGTGTCCAGATCAGCAGCACGGACTGAGCCAATGAGCAATCCTGGAATATTGTTTTCCCGTATCTGCATTTCCCATGAAGACTTTTCAAATACTGGAGGATTGTCATTGACATCTGAGATTTGAACGTTAATGATTCTTGTTGAAGTGAGCCTGGGGGAACCCTGGTCAACAGCTGTGATGGTGATATTATACTCTGAGACCTTCTCTCTGTCCAAGGGACTTTGTACCACAAGCTGGTAATAGTTATTCATAGTGGGTTTTAATATAAAGGGAAGGTTTACTTCCACAGAGCACATGGTTCTGCCATTGTCTCCGGAGTCTCGGTCTGAGACACTGAAGAGAGCCACAAGTGTCTCCAGGGTAGAATCTTCTGCCAAAGGACTAGTGATGGATATTACGGACACTTCAGGGACATTGTCATTCACATCCTCAATCTCTACCAGGACCTTGCAGTGACCTGAAAGGCCCCCTCCATCTGTTGCACTGATGCTCATGTCATAGCTGCTTTCTTTTTCATAATCAAGCTGACCAGAAAGGGTGATTTCCCCCGTGACTTCATTTAGGTGGAACAAATCATATATTTCTTCCGGTACCCGATTGAATGAGTAGGCAATTTGTGCATTTGAACCAAAATCCAAATCTGTAGCTTCCACTTTGGAAATCAGGGTGTCCTGAGGACTGTTTTCCTTTAACCTTACTTTATATTCAGTCTGTGTAAACTGTGGGGAATTATCATTATTGTCAAGAACATCAATATTTATTTTAACTGTGCCTGTTTTCTGTGGCTCCCCTCCATCTACAGCTGTGAGAGTCAGTTCCAAGTGTGGGTCCTTCTCCCTGTCCAGTGGTTTCTTCAGGACAAGATCCACATATTTCCTTCCATTCTTGTTGCTCTCCATGCTAAGCATGAAATGCTCATTGGGACTGAGCGTGTAGTTTTGGATGTTATTTTTCCCCAGGTCCGCATCTTGGGCAGATTCCAAGGGGAAATGTGTATTTGGAGAGACATTTTCAGGAATTTCCAGATCAAATACCTTTTTAGAGAATTTGGGGACATTATCATTTATGTCTTCTATCTTGATTTCAATACTGAAGATCTTTAAGGGATTTTGCAACACAATTTCAGACTGTAAGAAGCAAGGATCACTCTGGCCACATAATGTTTCTCGGTCTATTTTATCATTTATCAATAAATTCCCTGAGTGGGTATCAAGGTGAAAATATTGCTTACTGTTCTTAGAAACAAGCTGGGCTCTGCGAACAGAGAGCTCCCCTTTTCCCAGTTTCAAATCCTCCAGGACATTAGCCACCAAAGACCCCCTTTCCTTTTCTTCGAGCACAGAATAGTGAAGTGAAATACTTAGTGCTCCAGGAAGACAAAGGAAAAGCAAAAAATACAGACCTTGTTCCTTTCTGTAGCCGTCTCCCATGGCTCAAGAATCTCCGGCCAAAATATGAAGTTTCTGACAGTCATCCAATGATAATCTCTGCTGCTGTATGAAGGAATTTTATGCTGCAGTGTTGACGGCTTTGCTGTGAGGTATATTATCTCTTTATCACAAATGGAAGTCACCCGTCCTTTGTTTCAGCCACCTTTGTTTGTGCTCATGGCTTCCTGTGAGTTCCTTCAAAAAATTCTGAATTCCAGTTCATGTCTTTGCCTATACTACCACCGTGTGGCTGAGCATGAAAAATCACTAAGATTCTGAAAATCACGCTGAATGCAGTGCACATTATACTGAACAGGAAAGGTTCAGATTTACTGTATCTCTATTAACAGAAAACTGTTTTATTACTAAGAAGATGTCTCTTTTCCATATCAATGAATGTAGATATCACAAAACACTGCATTACCTTCTGTGGTTGTTCTACACTGTTGTGCATGAGATTCAATCTCATACTGGGAAATTCAGATGCACAGCACATATGGTGCTCTTGTGGAACAATCCCCCCATCAAACATTTTGCAATAACGAAAGTGACAGGAAAATACCTTGGAAAGTGTAAGATTACTTTTGCTTGATCCAAGTGCTATATGGCCTGCACACAGAGAATGTAACAGGCTATTAATATCTACATAAGTATTAGGATAACAACACTATATCAATTTATATAAGAATGTACGGGAATATATTACATCACATTTTTGTATTCCTCCCCCTATTCACAGCTTTGTTCTTCTTTTTCCTCACGTCCCCCTCTTTCCCCCCCTCTGTATCACTTTATTTCTATTTTTTAAAAGTAGGAATAATGAATGAATGAATGAATGGAAGCAACCTGCATCTCAGCTTTTGTGTAATACTTCCTCCTTCCATATAGAGAGTTCAAAGAGGTTATGAAGTTTTTCTATAGCACAGCAAACCACAAACATATTAATATGAAAGTTTATTTCCCTCTATGCAAGGACAGAAACAACCGTATCAGAATAGAATGAGACAGGTAAAATGGAAAAGGAAAAAATGGGAAGAATCTGCACTCAGCTGAATTCAGGTTTCTACCTCACAGGTTCAGGGGGACCAAACTAGAGAGAGAAAATTTTGAAATTTAACCATACTGAAAGGATTGAAATGCTACACTCACTCCCAGCTAAAGAGGATTGGCAACAGAATATGAAGAGCATGCAGATTTAACACAGAGAATAAGAGAGCAAGAAGAACATACATTTTATGAAGAGTGGGGGGGGGAATTGAATATATGAAAAATGAATGCATGCAGCTGAAAACGATGGCAGCACTAAGATAAATTCAACAGAGTCAATAAATTTTGATGGATGTAAAAGTGGAAAACTGATTTGAATGGTTATACAGTGGAATCTCGGTTTACAAACGCGGTCCATTCCACGGAGGCGTTCGTAAACGGAGGCATTTGCTCCCCGAAGGCAGCAAGGGCAGGTAAGGCAAGGGGCCAACATGCCCCCTTGCCAACGCAGGAGCGGCTTCCGTTCACAACCCCTCCCCTCTGCAATGAGGAGAGACTTTGCTGATGCTGAATATAAAAAGGAATGCTTGCAGACTTCTTCACTTCCATGACATGAAGAAAGTTCTTCCGGGGTTGGAAATGAGGAAAAAGAATCTGATACAGAAGATGGAAGTGAATCAAATTTCCCAGTACTTTGAAAAACAACATTATTCAATTTGTAGTGAGCCAGGTGGGAGATACCTTTATCACTTTACACTAGAGAAAAGCTCAAAGAATGAAAAACCAGCTGAAATAATTGCTGACAATTTACTGAATTTCATGAAAGAGAAAGATATTGATAAAACAATACAAGCAATTGGAGGTGATTTAACAAATATTAATACCGGCTGGGAAGGTGGCACCATGCACTGGGTAGAAGTCAAACTAGGCCGCAAACTTAACTGGCTAGTTTGTGCCCTTGATGGGAAGACTTTGTCAAACAACAAGTGGACAGGTGACATTGATAAAATGTTAGATGCAGCTACAGAGCTTGATATTAATCCTAAATTTCAAAAAAAAATCAATTGGAGTACCTGTTATTGAACTCAGTGACAATATTATGAAGGATCTGTCAACCGATCAAGTGTATGTATATAGAATTACACAGGCCATAAGAGCAGGTAAACTTTCCAGTAATCAGGCACTTCTTGAAATTGGACCAGTGAGCCATTCAAGGTGGCTTACAACAGCAAACAGACTTTGTCGCTTGTGGGTTTCCAAACATGGCCTAAAAGGCAAAAACCTCAAGAATTTAAGGCTGATTGTGGAATACATCGTTGGTGAGTACTATCCATGTTGGTTCAATATCAAAATAAAGCATTTGTGGGTAGAAGGCCCATGCCATTTGTTGTTTCAATTGCAGCAGCTTAGGCTGCAAAACAAGGCTGTAGTAAATGCTGTTATGCCGACTGTTAAGCGTTCAGCGTGGTATGCATTTAGTGAAATGTTAATTCAGAAACTGCTGTGCTCAAATAATAAGGAAGAAAGGAGAGCTGGAATTCAAAAGATCATCGATTTGAGAGGTGGCAATGATGATACATTTGGAGACCTTTTAATACGTCCAAGGAAGACACCTTCTATAAACACCTCTGCTTCAAACTTATTGGAGACTGGTTTGATGGAGTATATGAACCTCCATTAACATGCAAAATGACCTTGACAGAAATAAATGAATTTATTGACAAGCCTATGCAAGTTCCTCAGTGGCCTTGTCATGGTCAAGGGATTGAAAGATATGTAAAACAAGGCTGCAGGAAAAGTGTATACACAGGAAAAAAAGGGAGGGCTACATCAGAGGCCAAGAAGCAGGTCGTCGGTTTTTGTCAAGAAATGAATCAAAAAAGGACTTGATGAAACTTGTTCTTAATTCTAATTTATGTTATTCTTTCTTTCTTTTTTACTATAATAGGACGTTATAAGATAATGATATGTTGTTACAGCTGGAAACAAAATTTCTTTATATTTTCGCTTGTATAAAATGATTAAAAACTTTAAAGACCCCCTTTTCTTCGGGCACAGAATAGTGAAGTGAAATACTTAGTGCTCGCTTCAAAATGCGAGCTGTTGGCTTTTTTAAAGTGTATTTCAAACAAATCTCAATTTACCTAGCTAATTATCAGCCATTCATAAAAATAATTGCAGATTTGGATTCCTCGTGTGCAATAACATATTTTTAGAACCTCTCATTGAGCAAATTCACAAAAGAAAATTTTCTGTCCTTAAATGACACACCCTATGTGGATATTTTAAAGTTGGTAAAATATTTATTTGGAAATCTAAAATATAAATTTAATGAAAATTATTATCAAACTAGAGAGAGAGAAATCTGAAATTGAACCACACAGAAAGGATTCAAATGCTACACTCACCTGAACCACATGTTGACTTTCCTCTGGATGACTTGGGACTCCTTCAGAATCATTGGAACCCCTTGGATTCACCTGAGTGTTAGGAGGCTCCACAGAGAAGACAGGAAATAGGGGCCTGAGAAACTGGAACTCGCTGTTCAGAGACCCACCAGCTAAGCACACCTCATAGTTGTAAGCCTGAGATAGAGATCCAGCACCAGGATCCGCAGGGTTCTCCTGGGAATCTGGTCCCACTGGGAAATTGGCTGTGGAGTTGTAGGTTCCTATGAACTTTTCACGTTTCTGCAACTTGATTACAATAAATGCCACTACAGAAATGAGAAAGATGCTTGAGATGGCAGCCAAGCAGATGATCAAATACATAGTCAGGTTGGGGTCTTCCTCCTCCGCTGTTTCCTCCTTTGGGAGAGCCACACTTTTCAGATAAGGGTCAGAGAAGCCGTCCACTAGAAGGATTCTGAGCGTGGCAGAGGTGGACTGGGGAGGATGTCCGTTGTCTCGGACGACCACAACCAGATTCTGCTTGAAGCTGTCTCGGTTACTGACTGGTCTCAGAGTGGTCACTTCTCCATTCTGGGCCCCCACCGTGAACAGACCCGGTTCTGTGGCCTTCAGCAGCTGATAGGAAAGCCAAGAGTTCTGAGCAGAATCCCTGTCCACAGCCACCACCTTGGTGACCAGGTAGCCAGTCTCTGCCCCTCGGGGAACCAGGTCATTCGAGGGGGAAGTGCCATTCTGGAGAGGGTAGAGGATGAAGGGGGCATTGTCATTTTCATCCACAACTTGAACGTGGATCGTAACTTCTGAGCTCAGTGGAGGGGAACCTGAATCCACAGCCCTCACCGTCACATGGAAATCTTTTACCTCCTCATAATCCAGAGACCGAATGGCATACAGGTTCCCCGTTTCAGAGTTGATGGAGATGTAAGAGGAAGTGGGGCCATCATTGACCTTCCCAGGCAAAAGCGAGTAGGTCACTTTGGCATTCTGCGCTGTGTCCAGATCAACAGCATGGATGAAACCGATCAGAAGACCAGGAATATTGTTTTCTCTTAACTGCATTTCATAGAATGGCTTTTCAAACACTGGAGGGTTGTCATTGACATCTGAGATTTGCACATGAAGTATTCTTGTGGAAGTGAGTCTGGGAGAGCCCCTGTCTGTGGCTGTGATAGTAATGTTATATTCACAGACTTTTTCTCTGTCCAGTGGCTGTTGGGTCACCAGCTGGTAATAGTTGTTCTCTGTGGGTTTGAGCACGAATGGCAGGTTTACTTCAGTGGTGCAGGCAGTTCTGCCACTGTCTCCAGAGTCCACGTCTGTGACACTGAAGAGGGCCACCATTGTGTCTGGGGGAGAGTCCTCAGGTAAGGGACTGGTGATGGATGTGATGGTAATCTCTGGAGCATTGTCGTTCTCATCCTCAATCTCTACAAAGACTTTACAGTAAGCAGAAAGACCTCCTCCATCTGTGGCTCTGATGTTCATCTCATAATTTGTGCTTTCTTCATAATCAATTGTTGCTGCAGTAGTAAGTTCCCCGGTGTGTTTATTTAACTTGAACATTCTCAACACATTTTCTGGCACTTGGCTGAATGAATAAGTGATATGTGCGTAGGAACCAATATCCCTATCAGTGGCTTCAACTCTTGTGACTAGTGTATCCAATGGGCTGTTTTCCATTAGTTTTACTTTGTACTCAGATTGTGGAAACTGAGGCAAGTTATCATTGTTATCCAGAACATCAATAATAATTTGCACTGTTCCAGTTCTTTTGGGGATCCCCCCATCAATAGCTGACAGCGTAAGATACATGTGTGGATTCACCTCACGGTCCAGTGGTTTCTCTAACACCAGTTCTGCGTATTTGCTACCATCACTTTGACTTTTCACATCCAGCCTAAAATGTTCATTAGGACTAAGAGTGTAGTTCTGAACAGCATTTTCTCCTTTATCTGGATCTTCTGCTCTTTCCAAAGGAAATCTGATACCCACAGGAGTCTGCTCAGGTATTTCAAAAATAAATTTATTCTTAGAGAATTTGGGGGAATTATCATTCACGTCCTCTATCTGAACTTCTATTCTGTGTAACTTCCATGGTTCTTCCAGCACAATTTCAGACAGTAGAATACATGGTTCATTCTGACCACACAGGGACTCTCGATCTATTTTATCCTTTACTGTCACATCCCCTGAATGAGGATCCAGCTGAAAATACTGCTTGGAGCCCTTAGAAACCAGCCGGGCTCTCCGAGCAGAGAGCTCCTTTGCATCCACTCTCAAATCTTTTAGCACATTCGCTACCAGAGACCCACTTTTCTCCTCCTCTGCCACTGAATAGCGGAAAGACTCACACATTGCTATGCATGCACAGAGATACAGGGAAAAAGACCAAACTTGCCTGATCTTGAGCTGCATTTCCATTCTCCCAGCCTCTCCTCTTGTCTATTCTAAGGCATGTATCTTCTTAACTGTATTTATCTTTTGAATGTGACACAGTGTCCTGCTTATTCCTACTGAAATTTCTGAAGACTGGCTTGCAGTAGGGATCTGGTGTTTTTCCTGCGCTGATTCCTTTGTCTAATGGCGACAGCTCTTGAGGAGAGCAACTGCTGCTCCCCAATTTCCTTCTTTTATCTTGTGCAATACCACCACCTTGTGTTTCAACTATGTTATGGCGTTACAAAAACCAAAAGTTTTTCCAGAATAAGAGCTGGTTAACATGAGCATCCATGTTGGAAAACAGCCCCCCTAATGGAACAGAAACCCCATATTCCCAGCTTTATTTCTTTTTAAGAGTTTCTAGCATCTTTAGAACCTGAGAAATGAAATAAAACATATATTTTTCTTCTTTTGAGGAGGAGGATGATTTGGTGAGAAATTATAGTTTTATCACCGTACAGTATTTTACTTCCATGAATTCCCGCATACACGATATGGGCTGGATGATTTGTGTCCAGCTAAATCTCTCACAGTGTACACTCACTGAAATCAATGGGCATGATTTTATTTTGTTTACATCCATTGATCTCAGTGGAACCTCTTTGAGTTCCACTTAGTTGAATACAATCCTTGGAACCTTGTTCCTGCTCCCAAAATTACCGTATAATGCCATGTTTTACATTTCTTAGGCTCCTGAAAACTCCCAATGTTTGTTCCCCCAACCCCCCCCCCCCAATTACAGCCTAACCTACCCTACAGGGCTGCCGGGAAGATAAAATGGGACAAAGACCATGTCCTACAGGCAACTTCCCCTCTTTCTCTAAAGTATATGCCACACACACACCCTTCCAGACATGTTAGCATTCTGTATAATTAAGGTTTACCTTGCCATTCTGTCCTTTCACTTGCACAGATTAGTAAAACAGTTCAGTGCCCCACACAAACTCTCTAGTCTTTCTCTCTCTTGCTTCCCTTCCCCATGTTACAGTCTTTCTCTAGTCCCCTCTTTTCCAGCTGAACGTTCTCTATAGCTGGAGCCCAGAGAGGAACCTCTGTGTCAGATCTTATCCCCAGTTAGCTGGGCCTCCCACCACAAAGGTTAGTTGAACTTAGGCACATTGTGACACAATGGCCATGTGAGTTTTCATACCTAGTCAATTTTCCAAATACCTGATGGTGTGGAAGTTGCTTATAGGACATGATACTTGTTCCAATGAAATTTCATTTGATGAATTATGTAGGAATAGAACAAACTTCGGTTCCATCCTGATCATCCCAACATGCACCTGTGGAATTGATTTATGATGTATGACAGCGGATTACACTCAATGGCATTTTTGCAGGTTGGGAATATAACTGGAACCAATACTACTTAAGTTTCAGGTGGTTGCTGTGACCAGGAGAATCTTTTTCTATCTCTTTTACACATCAGGTATTTCTGGAGTGTTTTACAACACAATCCTAACCATGTCTAATCAGAGGAAAGTACTATTCAATTCAATGGTGCTTATTCCTAGGTAAGCCGGATTAGGATTGCAGCCCTAGTCATCATTTTATGCAGCGGCCCAAAGATACTGCCTGGACATACTTATGTAGTTGCTACCAACCCTCTTCCCCACGTCTGAGTTCTCTAGCACATGCTTGTTGGCTCAAGGGGAAAGGACCTGGTTGCTTCTTTAATTTGTGCTGAGGGTATGGAGAATGAAAGGAACAACAAGAGTTTCTTCCAAGCAATGGTAAAGACTTCCGATGTGCTTGATCTTACATCAGTCTAGTGGGAACTCAGGTTACAGGGTCTGTGCACGGCTGAGTGTTCTGTTCAGTAAGTCTTACAGCACAATCGTAACCATGTCTAATCATGTCCTGCACTTGCAGGAAGGCACTATACAAAAAAATATGTTGCCAAGTTTCAAACTATAAGCCATAGAACTTAATGTCTCCACTCCCCATTTCTCATTACAATGGTGGGGTGTGATTCAGCCTTGACTAGGTTGCCACAGCCATGACCATATAGCACTTTTTCATCTCCTCCCCCATCACTTTTCTGCTCCTCACTCAGCCACACTCCGTCAGTGTCCAATTGATCCTCTTCACCTGAAACTCACTTGCAAACTGCACAAATGTCCCTCCACTTGACCATCTCTTTCAGGGTGGGGACATCATAATGAAATCCTATGGACTTACATTGGCCAAGAAAGGCATTTTAAATAAGAACTATGAATATGTTTCTCTACCATTAGATTAAAACACATACTAGACTTTACTGCTGACCTAAGTAAACAAACCATTTTGCAAAAGATACAATCCAAAAGAGAAATCTTTTCAGAACCCCCCCCCCAGTGATGTAGATTTGCACAGCACCTGCCATTACACAACCAACTCATTCAAAACAAGCCATTCCTCATCATTTGTATCCTTGGTATGGACCATCCTCAAAGGTATTTACAATGCCAGGTGTCAAGTCAGCCAGTTGAACCATTTTGCAGCTATAAACTGCAGAACCTGATTCTTATGTCAAAGGGCTTGTTGTTCAGTGGTAGAGAAACTGCTCTGCATACAAAACATGCCAGGTTCAAACCCTGGCATCCTCAGGTCTGAAATCCTGAGATAGATGGACCAAAGGTTTGACTCATTAAAAGACAGATTTCTGTATTACTCCTTATATTCCCCTGTCCCACATTGTTCATTATAATGGCAGAATGCAAGTCAGCCTGCTTGCCCTAAACATATAAGCAGTTCAAATTATAAAACAGAAAACTATGAGAACCCAGAATTGTTTGCTCAAAATGCCGATTGTTTAAAAGGCCTGGATAAATAAAAAGGTCATCTAACACTAAAAAGGCTCCTCTGTGATCCTCCCTGGGAAGGCAATTCCACAGGTGGGGTGCCACCAGCAAGAAGACCCTCTAAATAATGTCATGTATATAACTGGGAAGCCTGCTCTAATCTGGGCTACTGTGTGCATGTACTTCAACAGCTGCAGGTACAGGTACATTGTCCACACCTTGGAGGTATGCATATTGTACGACACATTGGTGTATCTGAAGTAGCTATGATGTTCTGAGCAAGTTTTAATATGCAGAAAGTCCAAAGGCAGAGGACGTAAATAGCAAGAGGGCTGAAGGAAAGAATCTGAACCCAACAATGGGCTTGAAGGAGGTGGCTTGCCTGAGAAATTGACGGGTGGGATCAGAAAGGCGAAGGGAGAAAATATCAAATGGAGAGGATGGACCAGTGATGAAGACAAAGGGAAATGAGGAAAAAAAGTCTCACATGGACTTGAAATAAACAGATCATTTTTAAACTGAAGCATGCTCTAAAATGTTAAAATATATTGGAAATAATTTTCAAAAAGCAATATGAGAACATCTGATATGTCTAATTAAAAAGGAAAAAGAATTCACCTTTTCCACTGATTCTTCTTTCCCCACCTGGTCAGGAATATCTTGGGAAGCAGAAGGAGGGGTCTGGTTCACATTGAGGTTTGGGTCCCCCACAGAAAAAACAGGAATGAGGGGCCTGAGGAACCTGAACTCGCTGCTTAAGGACCCACCGGTTAAGCAAACATCGTAGTGGTAACTCCTGGAAAGCGACCCGCTCTGAGAATCCCCACAGTTCTCTGGGATGTCGGGTCTGGCAGGTGGGAAGTGAGGAGGGGCAGCAATAAAACTTTCCCTGGGATCCCTCCTGCAGATCTTGATGGCAGCAAAGGAAACAATGCAAACGAGGAACACAAAGGAGACTGCAGCCAGGCAGATCACCAAATACAAGGTCAAGCTCCCATCTTCTTCATGTTGGTCTTTACTAATCTCCACAGCCTTCATATAAGGATCCGAAAAGCCACCCACGGGAAGGACATGGAGCATTGCAGTGCTGCTCTGGGGAGGGAGCCCGTTGTCCCTCACCACTATCATGAGTCTCTGCTTGCTGGTGTCTCGCTCGCTCAGGGCTCTCCTGGTTCTCACTTCCCCATTCTGGGCTCCTATGCTGAAAAGACCAGGGTCTGTGGCCTTCAGCAGCTCATAGGAAAGCCACGAGTTCTGGCCAGAATCTCCATCCACAGCCACCACCTTGGTGACCAGGTAGCCAGACTCCACCGACTTGGGGACCAGCTCATTGCAGGGGGATGTGCTGTTCTGAAGAGGGTAGAGGAAGAAGGGAGCGTTGTCGTTTTCATCTATGATTACGACTCGGACAGTAACGTCTGAGCTGAGGGGAGGAGATCCTCCATCTGTAGCCCTCACCATCACTTTGAAATCTTTGATCTGCTCATAATCCAGAGATCGGAGGGCATACAGATTTCCGCTTTCAGAGTTGATTGAGATGTAAGAGGCCACAAGGCCATCAGTGACCTTCCCAGGCAAAAGGGAGTAGGTGATCTTGGCATTCTTCTCAGTGTCCAGATCAGCAGCATGGACTGAGCCAATGAGCAGTCCTGGAATATTGTTTTCCCGTATCTGCATTTCCCATGAAGACTTTTCAAATACTGGAGGGTTGTCATTGACATCTGAGATTTGAACGTTAATGATTCTTGTGGAAGTGAGCCTGGGGGAACCCTGGTCAACAGCTGTGATGGTGACATTATACTCTGAGATCTTCTCTCTGTCCAAGGGACTTTGGACCACAAGTTGGTAATAGTTATCCATAGTGGGTTTTAACATAAAGGGAAGGTTTACTTCCACAGAGCACATGGTTCTGCCATTGTCTCCAGAGTCTCGGTCTGCAATGGTGAAGAGAGCAACAAGGGTCTCCAGGGGAGAATCTTCTGCCAAAGGACTAGTGATGGATATGATGGACACTTCAGGAACATTGTCATTCACATCCTCAGTCTCTACCAGGACCTTGCAGTGACCTGAAAGGCCCCCTCCATCTGTTGCTCTGATGCTCATGTCATAGCTGGTTTCTTTTTCATAATCAAGCTGACCAGAAAGGGTGATTTCCCCCGTGACTTCATTTAGGTGGAACAAATCGTAAATTTCTGCAGGCACTCTGTAGAATGAGTAGGCAATTTGTGCATTGGAACCAAAATCCAAATCTGTAGCTTCCACTTTGGATATCAGGGTGTCCTGAGGACTGTTTTCCTTTAACCTTACTTTATATTCCGTCTGTGTAAACTGTGGGGAATTATCATTATTGTCGAGAACATCAATATTTATTTTAACTGTGCCGGTTCTCCGTGGCTCCCCTCCATCCACAGCTGTGAGAGTCAGTTCCAAGTGTGGCTCCTTCTCCCTGTCCAGTGGTTTCTTCAGGACAAGATCCACATATTTCCTTCCCTTCTTGTTGCTCTCCATGCTAAGCATGAAATGCTCATTGGGACTGAGCGTGTAGTTTTGGATGTTATTTTCCCCCAGGTCCGCATCTTGGGCAGATTCCAAGGGGAAATGTGTATTTGGAGAGACATTTTCAGGAATTTCCAGATCAAATACCTTTTTAGAGAAATTGGGGACATTATCATTTACGTCTTCTATCTTGATTTCAATACTGAAGATCTTTAAGGGATTTTGCAACACAATTTCAGACTGTAATAAGCAAGGATCACTCTGGCCACATAATGTTTCTCGGTCTATTTTATCATCTATCAATAAATTCCCTGAGTGGGTATCAAGGTGAAAATATTGCTTACTGTTCTTAGAAACAAGCTGGGCTCTGCGAACAGAGAGCTCCCCTTTTCCCAGTTTCAAATCCTCCAGCACATTAGCCACCAAAGACCCCCTTTTCTTTTCTTCGGGCACAGAATAGTGAAGTGAAATACTTAGTGCTCCAGGAAGACAAAGGAAAAGCAAAAAATACAGACCTTGTTCCTTTCTGTAGCCGTCTCCCATGGCTCAAGAATCTCTGGCCAAAATATGGAGCTTCTGACAGTCATCCAATGATAATCTCTGCTGCTGTAGAAATGAATTTGATGCTGCAGTGTTGACGGCTTTGCTGTGCTGTATGTTATCTCTTTCTCACAAATGGAAGTCACCCGTCCTTTGTTTCAGCCACCTTTGTTTGTGCTCATGGCTTCCTGTGAGTTCCTTCACAAAATTCTGAATTCCAGTTCATGTCTTTGCCTATACTACCACCGTGTGGCTGAGCATGAAAAATCACTAAGATTCTGAAAATCACGCTGAATGCAGTGCACATTATACTGAACAGGAAAGGTTCAGATTTACTGTATCTCTATTAACAGAAAACTGTTTTATTACTAGGAAGATGTCTCCTTTTCCATATCAATGAATGTAGATATCACAAAACAGTGTGTTCCATCTGTGGTTGTTCTACACTGTTGTGCATGTGATTCAATCTCATACTGGGAAATTCAAGGTGCACAGCACATATGGTGCTCTTGTGGAACAATCTCTCTCCTTCCCCCCCAATCAAACATTTTGCAATAAGGAAAGTGGCAGGAAAACATCTTGGAAAGTGTAGGATAACTATTGCTTGATCCAAGTGCTATATGGACTTCACACAGAGAATGTAGCAGGCTATTAATATCTACATAAGTATTAGGATAACAACTCTATATCAATTTATATAAGAATGTATGGGAATATATTGCATTGCATTTTTTGTATTCCTCCCCTTATACATAGCTTTGTTCTTCTTTTTCCTCACTTCCCCCTCTTCCCCTCCCCTCTGTATCACTTTATTTCTATTTTTTAAAAGTAGTAAAAATAAATGACCAATAAGCAGGTCATCTGGAAGCAACCTGCATTTCAGCTTTTGTGTAATTCTTCCTCCTCCCATATAGAGAGTTCAAAGAGGTTATGAAGTTATTCTATAACACATCAAACCACAAAAATATTAATATGAAAGTTTATTTCCCTCTAGGAAGGGACAGAAACAACAATATCAGAATAGAATGAGACAGGTAAAATGGAAAAGGAAAAATGGGAAGAATCTACACTCAGCTGAATTCAGGGTTCTACCTCACAGGTTCATGGGGAGCAAACTAGAGAGAGAAAAGTTTGGAATTCAACCATACTGAAAGGATTGAAATGCTACACTCACACCCCAACAGAATATGAACAGCATGCATACATTTTATGAAGAGTGAAAAAAATTATTGAATATATGAAAAATGACTGCATACAGCTGAAAACGCTGGCAGCACTAAGATGAGTCAATAATTTTTTATGGATGTAAAAGTGGAAAACTAATTTGAATGGTTATTGTAAAATATGCAGGGATGTATCTTATGTAAAATGAAACATGGAAGGAGAAGAAGGCAAGTCACCGGATAATTTAAAGATGGTAAAATATTTATTTGGAAATGTAAAATATAAATTTAATGAAAATTATTATCAAACTAGAGAGAGAGAAATCTGAAATTGAACCATACAGAAGGGATTCAAATGCTACACTCACCTGTACCACATGTTGACTTTCCTCTGGATGACTTGGGACTCCCTCAGAATCATTGGAACTCCTTGGATTCACCTGAGTGTTAGGAGGCTCCACAGAGAAAACAGGAAATAGGGGCCTGAGAAAGCGGAACTCACTGTTCAGAGACCCACCAGCTAAGCACACCTCATAGTTGTAAGCCTGAGATAGAGATCCAGCACCAGGATCCGCAGAGATCTCCTGGGAATCAGGTCCCACAGGGAAATTGGCTGCAGAGTTGTAGGTTGCTATGAACTTCTCACGTTTCTGCAACTTGATTACAATAAACGCCACTACAGAAATGAGAAAAATACTTGAGATGGCAGCCAAGCAGATGATCAAATACATAGTCAGGTTGGGGTCTTCTTCCTCCGCTGTTTCCTCCTTTGGGAGAGCCACACTTTTCAGATAAGGGTCAGAGAAGCCGTCCACTAGAAGGATTCTGAGCGTGGCAGAGGTGGACTGGGGAGGATGTCCATTGTCTCGGACGACCACAACCAGATTCTGCTTGAAGCTGTCTCGGTTACTGACTGGCCTCAGAGTGGTCACTTCTCCATTCTGGGCCCCCACCGTGAACAGACCCGGTTCTGTGGCCTTCAGCAGCTGATAGGAAAGCCAAGAGTTCTGAGCAGAATCCCTGTCCACAGCCACCACCTTGGTGACCAGGTAGCCAGTCTCTGCCCCTCGGGGAACCAGGTCATTCGAGGGGGAAGTGCCATTCTGGAGAGGGTAGAGGATGAAGGGGGCATTGTCATTTTCATCCACAACCTGAACGCGGATCGTAACTTCTGAGCTCAGTGGAGGGGAACCTGAATCCACAGCCCTCACCGTGACATGGAAATCTTTTACTTCCTCATAATCCAGAGACCGAATAGCATACAGGTTCCCCGTTTCAGAGTTGATGGAGATGTAAGAGGAAATGGGGCCATCATTGACCTTCCCAGGCAAAAGCGAGTAGGTCACTTTGGCATTCTGCGCTGTGTCCAGATCAACAGCATGGACAAAACCAATCAGAAGACCAGGAATATTGTTTTCTCTTAATTGCATTTCATAGAATGGCTTTTCAAACACTGGAGGGTTGTCATTGACATCTGAGATTTCCACATGAAGTATTCTTGTGGAAGTGAGTCTGGGGGAGCCTCTGTCAGTGGCCGTGATGGTGATATTATACTCAGAGGCTTGTTCTCTGTCCAGTGGCTGTTGGGTCACCAGCTGGTAATAGTTGTTCTCTGTGGGTTTGAGCACAAATGGCAGGTTTACTTCAGTGGTGCAGGCAATTCTGCCACTGTCTCCAGAGTCCACGTCTGTGACACTGAAAAGCGCCACCACTGTGTCTGGAGGAGAATCCTCAGGTAAGGGACTGGTGATGGATGTGATGGTAATCTCTGGCGCATTGTCGTTTTCATCCTCAATCTCCACAAAGACTTTACAGTAAGCAGAAAGTCCCCCTCCATCTGTGGCTCTGATTTTCATCTCATAATTTGTGCTTTCTTCATAATCAATTGTTGCTGCAGTTGTAAGTTCCCCAGTTTGTTTGTTTAACCTGAATGATCTCTGCACATTTTCTGGCACTTGGCTGAATGAGTAAGTGATGTCAGCATTGGAACCAATATCCTTGTCAGTGGCTTCCACTTTTACAACCGGTGTATCCAATGGGCTGTTTTCCATTAGTCTCACTTTGTACACAGATTGTTCAAATTGAGGAAGATTATCATTGTTATCCAGAACATCAATAATAATTTGTGATGTTCCAGTTCTTTTTGGGATCCCTCCATCAACTGCTGACAGAATAAGGGAAATCTGTGGAATCTCCTCGCGATCTAGTGGTTTCTCTAACACCAGTTCTGCGTATTTGCTGCCATCACTGTGACTTTGCACATCCAGCCTAAAATGTTCATTAGGACTAAGGGTGTAGTTCTGAACAGCATTTTCTCCATTGTCTGTATCTTCTGCTGTTTCCAATGGAAATCTGATATCCACAGGAGTCTGCTCAGGTATTTCAAGATGGAATTGATTTTTAGAGAATTTTGGGGAATTATCATTCACATCCTCTATCTGAACTTCAATTCTATGCAGCTGCCATGGATTTTCCAGCAAGATTTCCGAGAGTAGAAGACAAGGATCATTCTGACCACACAGGGACTCTCGATCTATTTTATCCTTTACTGTCACATCCCCAGAATGAGGATCCAGCTGAAAATACTGTTTGGAGCCCTTAGAAACCAGCCGGGCTCTCCGAGCAGACAGCTCCTTTGCATCTACTTTCAAATCTTTCAGTACATTTGCTACCAGAAACCCACTTTTCTTTTCCTCTGGCACTGAATAGCGGAAGGACTCACCCATTGCTACACATGCACAAAGATATAAGGAAATAAACATAACTTGCCTGAGGTTGGCAGGTATTTCCATTCCCCCAGCCTCACCTCCAGTCAGATCTGAAACGCAGGGTGATTCTTTCTAATACAACTGCCACCGTTGATTGTCCAGTGTATGTTTGCAAGACAAATCCTTTATCCTGTATTTAAATCTAGAAATGGTTATGGTGCCTTTTGTAATGAAGATCTGCTGTCTTTCTTCTTGAGCTTCCTTTGTCTCACAGACACAGGCCTCCTGGAGAGCAGTTTCTGGTCCTTGACTATTTGTTTTGTGTTGTGTAATAGCACCACCTTGTGCTCGAAGTATGGTACATGTCCCATAAATGTTTCGGTAGGTTTGCAATGTTTAATATATTTCTTGCTTATTATCATAGACTTATAAAAATCCATTGAGGTACTCAATAATGATTGTCACTTGTCCTGCTGTTGAGTCTTGTGGCACCTTAAACACTAACAAGTTTTATTATGACATTTGGACTAAAGTCTTCTTCATCAGATGCATGAAGTGTAATCCTCAACTGCAGGTATCTGTACAGTTGTTTAGAGGGGAGGTGCATTTTCATAATTTGATTCATACAGGTTGGGCCTCCAGCAAATGTTTTTCCTTTCCCTTGCTGTCTTTTTCCTCCCTCCTCTGGCTCAGTCTTCCACACCCACTTCTATGTCTCCCATTTCTTTTCTTCAGTTTGCTGTGGAGCATGTCCTGCCACACCTCAGCTACCATATCCACTTTCTTGTTCACTTTTCACCTCCTACTGTCTGGCAACTGTTGTCATTCCTGCATCAACAGGGAGCCTGTGTGGTGTAGTGGTTAAGAGCAGTGGACTCGTAATCTGGTGAACTGGGTTCGCTTCCCCGCTCCTCCACATGCAGCTGCTGGGTGACCTTGGGCTAGTCACAGAGTGTTTGTTGTGGGAGGAGGAAGGGGAAAGGAGAGAAAAGTTAGCCGCTTTGAGACACCTTAAGGGGAGTGAAAGGCGGGATATCAAGTCCAAACTCCTCCTCCTCCTCCTCCTCCTCCTCCTCCTCCTCCTCCTCCTCCTCCTCCTCTTCTTCTTCTTCTTCTTCTTCTTCTTCTTCTTCTTCTTCTTCTTCTTCTTCTTCTTCTTCTTCTCTTCCTTCTCTCCCACATCTTGGTAGCTTCTTCCAGCTGCATCACTTCTCCTGGCTGCTCATTGGCTTCCCACTCCCTGTTTCCTAATATCATTGCCCCCCCCCCCGCTCCTCAGGGTTCCATTTATCACTTCCCAGAGAAACACCTGTGCTGTGGCTTTTTGAAATATGCTGCACAAGTTCTGGTATGGCAACAACTGAGAGCATGCAGTGTAGTCATGGACAGTTTTACTGGGGGAGAGTGGGGAAATTCCCCCTCCCCCATTTTTCTCTCTTTTTAAAAAAACATCTGCATACCGCACGGATCCCTGGGGTGCACAGACTCCCCTCTTCTTTGTGGAAAGTGCTGCCTTGGCTACATTCTGATTGGCATTCTCACCTGAACTTCAGAAACAGGGGAAAATGTACAATCCTTTATGCTTGATTCTCCATAAATAATTTAAAGATAACCAGCAAAATGTTGTGTCTGCTGTAGGTGGCAGGATGTTGCAGGAAGTGGGTAGAGTCGCTTTATGTTTTCCTACTACAAGGGTGGCCAAACTGCAGCTCGGGAATGACAAGTGGCCCCTTTGGGCAGTCCAGTTGCAACTTTGAAGCCAACCAGGGAGTTCATGCATTCTGCAGCTCCCAGCTTCCTCTTGGAGATCCCGACACACTTTGCCAAACTGATACCCTCCAGATATGTTGGACAACAACTCCTATCATCACTAGCCAGCCTGCTTGATTCTTAGGAGACACCTGTGGCTAGGAGCATTCTCCTCCCTATCTATTTTAGACACAAGCTGTTCCTGGGAAGCAACGTTTTAGTCACCATCAAAAACTACATCCACAGCTGCTGGGTTGGCATACTAGCTACCTATTAGGTGCAGTTGCCACAAATACTTTCCCTTCTTCTTCCACTCGTGCTCGTCAGGAGAAATGGCTGACCCGTACCAACACCTCTGACCCCCATGGGGAATTTGGCGGCTGCTAGGGGAGTAAAGCAGTCTCCCCACCCTCCCGGGATGACGGGAGGGGCCGCTGGCCCACGGATGCCCCTTAACCCACCCCGATCTTTCAAGGGATGGGGGGCCTCTGCCGAGCACCCATGGGGGGTGGAACTCCTGGAGGCCACCCTGTTCGAGCACGAGTTCCATGATTTAAGAGGAATAATTGGATTTAAATTCATGGACATGCTTCAAAAGACGGGGGAGAAGACACTGCCAGAAATTCCAGCCTCTGAGTGATAAGAGTCGAAGAAACACCATATTAAAGAAAGAAAATGATTTGGACGGAACAAAAAGGGAAGTGAACTTTTTATTTTTATACCTTAAGAAGCACTCACCACCTTCTCTGGACGGACGTTCCATAGAATTTAGAACAAACGAGAAGTTAGGAAACAAACTGTGCGGATGTTGGAGTTTACATAATAGAGGATTGTTATTTTGTATGTTTTTGGAAGTTGTTTTGCTAAGTCTGCAAGAGCAAAGTCTCCCCAAGTTGGTTATATTACTGCTGGAGCACATTAAAATACTTTGTGGACAGCTATAAGTGGATTTATGATCTGTGACGCACATTAAATTCGAACAAGATAAGAGCCGCCTAATTGGAGATGGAGGAGGCAGAGGAGCAGTTAAAGGGTGGGGGAGCCATAAATCTGTTATAAGAAGAACATTAATGTTTGTATTCGGCTGATCCCTGCCTGGAAAAGCTGCATCTCTGCAATCGGTGGATTTATTGAGCAGAAGCCGGAATACGACATTTGAGATCTTCAAGATGGAGTCTGCTCGTGTTTGAATGTCGGAGCAGCTGGGGAAACATTCCAGTTTGTAAAAGAAGGATTTATGGGGAGGCTGGACTGGACAAAAAACCCACACAGGAAGAGTGACTTTGTGTTAAATCTCGCTTGATATTTATCTCAGAAGCTGTGACAAAGAGGAAGATAATAACTAGAAAGAACTGCTGGGAAAAGATCGGGACTATAATGGATTATAATGATAAGTCTTTGAAATTTGGACTAGGATGGCAGCAAGTATCGTTATTCAGAATCCCCAGATTTTGAAGCATGGGAAGTCAAAAAAAAAAGATTTGGCATAATATTTGGTTTAATTGATATGTATTTGTATAATTTGGAATAATTGATATTATATAATTGGTTTGTAATTGGAAAATTTAATACAAATTGTTGTTGTTTTTTAAAAAAAACAAATACTTTCCCTTCTTCTGGGTTCTCTAGCATATGCAGATGGCCCAGGGCAGAGGCAGGTGTGATGGACGGCAGAGCCTGACCAGAGTCTGATGGTGCAGTACCTCAGAATTCCACCAGAGGGCTGGAGCCTCTCTCTGATTGGCTACCATGACAGCAAGCCAGAGGGAGTGGAGTATAAAAGGAGCCATTTCTGAGGGAGTGGGGAGATGGAGATGGAGATGGAGATGGAGATGGAGATGGAGATGGAGATGGAGATGGAGATGGAGAGTTGGTTTAAGAGAAAGCTGCAGGTAGTGTTAGAGAGTTGGTTCTGATCCATCTGTGTAACGTCCACTCAGAGGGAAATATCTATAGCTAGAGAAAGGAGTCTCTGAGCTTAGGTTGGAAGACAGTGATTAGTGTCTTGGGAAAGTATTCAAACAGGAGTTAACTGGAGAGCTGAGTTTGAGCCAGGAGAAATAGAAGATGTGAGGAGGATACTTCACTCAGGAGGAGAGAGAGCTTCTAGATAGAGAAGAATCGCAAGCCAGTTAAGAGGGGTGTGGTGATCCGCTGCATCTGTTATACTGCTAGAAGTATTTCAGGAGTGTGATTGATAAAAGGTTGGAAGACTTACAGAAAGTACCACCTTGTTTAAGAACCAAAGTATTAAGCTGTAACACCCATGCAACAACTACAGTAAGTTAAGAAACTGAAGTTATATAACTCAAAATAATCTGAGCATTTGCCATTTAGTCGAGAAACCTACAACACAAGCATAATAACTAAATGTAAGCAACTGAAGTTTAAAAGAAGCTGTGCTTGATTAGACACCTGTAATCTCCATTAGATTGAGTATTATTACTAACAGGTTGAATGTTTACTGAAATAATATTATCTGCTGATACATCCTTTGTTTTAGTCACTTTGTTCTGTTAAATATTTCTCATTTGTATCAACTTCTACCTGAGTTTCCGAGTATCTAATTTCCCCCTCACACTAAATCCAAAAAGATAACCTGTGGTGGTTGAAAATACTGTATACATTATAGAGTGGCTATGTAGGTGGGATCCGCTGAAGTTGGTATACAGTGATGGGATCTGTTACATAATTAGTATACAGCAGTGGGATCTGCTACATTTTGGTGGCAGTGGTGGCTTTCCTTTGAGCTGTAGTTGGAAAAACAAAGGACATTGCAGGTGTCCTTTCCAACCAAATCTAAAAAGCTTCTGCTTCTGATCTTCTTTAAAATCTGTTGTGAAAGCGGACCACAGGGTCCTCCAGAGATTTTTAAATAGTTCTAAAATATATTTATACTCCTTATCAGAGTGCTGACTGAGCTATAGAATTATTTTACATGCCAAGTCAAAAACCCCTGCTTCCTAATTTAATGTGACACTCTCTCACTCTTTAATTGGCAATGACAGGATTCCTAAATTCTTTTGTGACCTTCTTACAATCACTAATAACACCCAACCAGCACCACCCATTTCAGAAGCAAGTCCTAGCATCTCCATCCCTGAACATCAAAATAAGTTTCAGATATTTGTAGAGACACCATGCCCTGAGCGTGTTTATTAAAAAAAGAAATAAATATTGGTTTGTTGTTTTTTCACTGATCACTGGTGTAATAATTGCAGAAAAACAAAATATACACAATATGAAAAGGGTTTTTTGTTTATTTGAAAATATTTTTTTTAAAAAAAATTCATTTGTTCTTTACTTGATGTTGTGCTTTTGCAGAAAGGTAAAAGAGATACAAGAACGTTTCCCATATTTTCTTCTTATTTTTTGACTGTAGAATAATAACAATGTGGAAATGTGATCATCCCTCCCCTTTAGGAGCTCATTTTTTTTCCTCCATTCATTTCATAGAATTGGTATTAACCGTAAAACTCCTAGGTTATCAGAAGGAAGACTTCCACCACCTGCCTCATCATGTGCCTGTCTTGCTCTCTTCAATCAGGTGGCACAATTGCACGTGACACAGTCTCAGCCATTCCCTGTGGTGAGTCTCTCACCACCTCTGAAACTCCATTATTTAGACTGTTCTCACCAGATATTTAAGAAGACGCACAGAAGTTCTGTTTTTTTTTAATTAAAAAAAATTAAATCTAGACTATCACTCTCCACACATTTTCACCATTAATCAGGGGTAGGGGAGGGGAAGGCAGATATTCAACAATGATGGCGGGCTTCTTACATTTTCAAGGTGAATAAGAATTTGTCTGTCTGTCTGATTTTCTTTCACAAAAACAAAGAGGGCTCACTGCTGCTTCAAATTGGAGCTCGGCTTCTTTCATGGGACAGAATGCACCTCGGAATCACACTGCCCCATGACATAGGATCATTCCCAGTGTGGGGGAAATATGGGGGTCAGCTATCCATTCCTTCAAGAACACCCCTGGGTGTTACTTATCATTATTTTTACTTCTTTGTATATTGATTAGAAATGGCACTGCTTAATATAAAAAGACACCTCTAAGCAGTCTACATAAGACGCAATCAGGAAAAAATAAATATGATTTCATACGAGAAAGCAACAGCCAAATAAAACTCATGGAAAGCTAAATAAAAACTACATAAAACTTGACTCCTTACCTACAGCTGCAATTATTATTTCAAAATAATAATAAATGGCAAAAAAGAAAACAAAATAAGGGCCCGCATCCCCCCCCCAAAAAGCCCACTTCTCAAATAAGACTGGGAAAGTACAAGTTTGTGCAGATTCCTACTGATGATTTGAAAAAATCCTGAGTCAAAGATATTTCCCCATCTATCCTTTGAGAGATGTCAGAAGGTGGAGCCAGCATATAGGTACTCCATATGATTAGGAACCCTGCACTAGCAAAATCTGAAGTCATGTGGAGCACCTAAGCACACACGCCATTCCTTGTGCAGGTGACCATTTTCAGACCTTTGGCACTGTGGCTGGAGGAGCTGGAGCTGGACCAGAAGCACACAGTGATGTCAGTGTCCCGACCAGCAGCATGATCCCACTGCATCCTCCATATGTAGAGTGAACCCAGAGGAATGGTTTGCAGTGGGTTGGAGTGACAACTGAATAAATAAGCTTTCATTTGCTTTTGCCTGCTTATCAGGTGTGCCATGTCTGCTGATGTTTTAGAGAGAGACTTTAAATTTCATGTAGCTCTGAACTCATGGAGATATGCATTTCATCATCATACTTCGTATAACGTCTGTGGCAGCAGACATTTCCATATTTTCCAAGAAAGGACCAGAAACCACCAAGATGGGAGTGGGCGGGCAGGTGAGATTATTCAATAATATTTGCCTCTTCATATTAAGGATCAAGCACAGCCTAGAAATTTCATTTAGATTTTGCTGTCTTGTGCAGCTGTACTGCCCAAGTACTCGTCTGCATTCCTGATAATCTTTGTTTCAGAGTACTTTACTTGGAGAGCAAGGATTGTGCAGTTTTCCAGCGGGGACTGGAAGGGTGTCAGCCTATTTTGTGGAAGTGATTCTTTGGATTCAGCACTATTTTATCTGATTCTTTCACATGTTTAGAGGGTTCAGTGCAAGCAGTGCTGCAGTTACCTGGGGAACAAAGGAGAGACTGGTAGAAACCCGGCAGAAGTTCTATGGGAAAGGCTGATGTTCAGTGGTAGAGAACCTGCCTTGTAGACAGAAGGTCCCTGGTTCAATCTACACTGGCATCTCCAGGCAAGGTGAGGAGAAACCCCTGCCTTGAAAACCTGCTGACAGACAGTGTAGACTGTAGACAATACTGAGCTGTATGGACCAATGGTCTGGTTCAATATAAGGCAGTTACCTATGTTCCTATGTTCCCTTGTGGCTTACAGTGGGTTGGGTGAGAGTCCTCTTGCTCAGATGAAACCAAATAGGTGCTCAACAAACACTAGTGACGGGAAAGATTCAGAGGATTCAAAGGATATACAACTGAAAGCTTAGGATGGCTCCACTACATATCCACCAAGCATGACAGCTACAATATAAGGAATATCTTCCTTAATTAACACCACTTCTAAACATTGTATATAGGTACCTGGGAACTCTGGTCCAATCGGGTTTCATACATGCATCTATATAGACTAACGTATGCAAAAAGGCTCACATAAAAGCTCAACAATACATGTGAAAGAATTGTCATGAATAAGTGATGGGTGGAAGAAAGAGGAGGGAATAGAAAAGGTGTAACATGGCGATAAATGAGAAGACATTAATTGTAGGCCTCTCATTTTATTTATCAAGAAAAAGCATTTCCAGTTTCATGGCAAAATGATTTAATTTTTTCTGGTGAATGACATATTTTCTTAATTAAAAAAATCTCTCTCACCTGTTCCATTGGCTTTCTGCTCTCCAAAGCATCAGGAGTATCTTGGGAAGCAGAAGGAGGGGTCTGGTTCACATTGAGGTTTGGGTCCCCCACAGAAAAAACAGGAATGAGGGGCCTGAGGAACCTGAAGTCGCTGCTTAAGGACCCACCGGTTAAGCAAACATCGTAGTGGTAACTCCTGGAAAGCGACCCACTCTGAGAATCCCCACAGTTCTCTGGGATGTCTGGTCTGGCAGGTGGGAAGTGAGGAGGGGCAGCGATAAAACTTTCCCTGGGATCCCTCCTGCAGATCTTGATGGCAGCAAAGGAAACAATGCAAACGAGGAACACAAAGGAGACTGCAGCCAGGCAGATCACCAAATACAAGGTCAAGCTCCCATCTTCTTCATGTTGGTCTTTACTAATCTCCACAGCCTTCATATAAGGATCCGAAAAGCCACCCACGGGAAGGACATGGAGCATTGCAGTGCTGCTCTGGGGAGGGAGCCCGTTGTCCCTGACCACTATCATGAGTCTCTGCTTGCTGGTGTCTCGCTCGGTCAGGGCTCTCCTGGTTCTCACTTCCCCATTCTGGGCTCCTATGCTGAAAAGACCAGGGTCTGTGGCCTTCAGCAGCTCATAGGAAAGCCACGAGTTCTGGCCAGAATCTCCGTCCACAGCCACCACCTTGGTGACCAGGTAGCCAGACTCCACCGACTTGGGGACCAGCTCATTGCAGGGGGATGTGCTGTTCTGAAGAGGGTAGAGGAAGAAGGGAGCGTTGTCGTTTTCATCTATGATTATGATTCGGACAGTAACTTCTGAGCTGAGGGGAGGAGATCCTCCATCTGTAGCCCTCACTGTCACTTTGAAATCTTTGATCTGCTCATAATCCAGAGATCGGAGGACATACAGATTTCCGCTTTCAGAGTTGACTGAGATGTAAGAGGCCACAAGGCCATCAGTGACCTTCCCAGGCAAAAGGGAGTAGGTGATCTTGGCATTCTTCTCAGTGTCCAGATCAGCAGCACGGACTGAGCCAATGAGCAATCCTGGAATATTGTTTTCCCGTATCTGCATTTCCCATGAAGACTTTTCAAATACTGGAGGGTTGTCATTGACATCTGAGATCTGAACGTTAATCATTCTTGTGGAAGTGAGCCTGGGGGAGCCCTGGTCAATGGCTGTGATGGTGATATTATACTCTGAGACTTTCTCTCTGTCCAGGGAGCTTTGGACCAGAAGTTGGTAATAGTTATCCATCGTGGGTTTTAAGACAAAGGGAAGGTTTACTTCCACAGAGCACACAGTTCTGCCGTTGTCTCCGGAGTCTCGGTCGGAGACACTGAAGAGAGCCACAAGTGTCTCCAGGGGAGAATCTTCTGCCAAAGGAGTAGTGATGGATATGATGGACACTTCAGGAACATTGTCATTCACGTCTTCAATCTCTACCAGGACCTTGCAGTGACCTGAAAGATCTCCTCCATCTGTTGCTCTGATGCTCATGCTGAAGCTGGTTTCTTTTTCATAATCGATTTCTCCAAAAACAGTTATTTCCCCAGTGAGATCATTTAAGTGGAATAAACGGTGTATTTTTTCAGGTACCCGGTGGAATGAGTAGGTGATCTGTGCATTCGAACCAAAATCCAAATCCGTAGCTTCCACTTTAGAGACCAGGGTGCCTTGTGGGCTGTTTTCCTTTAACCTAGCTTTATATTCAGGGTGAGTAAACTGTGGGGAATTATCATTGATATCCAGAACATCAATATTTATTTTAACTGTGGCTGTTCTTTGTGGCTCCCCTCCATCCAAGGCTGTGAGAGTCAGTCCAAAGTGTGGGTCCTTCTCCCTGTCCAGAGGTTTCTCTAGGACAAGATCCACATGCTTGTTTCCATCCTCATCACTTTTAACATCGAGGTGGAAATGCTGATTGTGACTGAGTGCGTAGTTTTGGATGTTATTCATCCCTAGGTCCTCATCTTGGGCAGATTCCAAAGGGAAATGTGTATTTGGAGAGACATTTTCAGGAATTTTCAGATCAAATTCCTTTGTAGAAAATTTGGGAACATTGTCATTCACATCTTCTATCTTGACTACAATACTGTAGAGCACTAATGGGTTTTCCAACACGATTTGTGAGAGAAGTAAGCAAGGATCAGTCTGGCCACATAAAGCTTCTCGGTCTATTTTTTCACTTATCAACAGATCACCAGAGTGAGTATCAAGGTGGAAATATTGCCTAGCGCTTTTGGACACTAGCTGGGCTCTGCGAGCAGAGAGCTCCCCTGTTCCCAGTTTCAAATCCTGCAGCACATTAGCCACCAAAGACCCAGTTTTCTTTTCTTCGGGGACAGAATAATGACTTGAAACACACAATGCTCCACGAAGACAAAGGAAAAGGAAAAGATACAGACCTTGTTTTCTCCTGAAGCAGTCTCCCATGGTTCAAGACTTTGCTTCTCCAATTTCTGGCCAATATATACACTTTCTGACTCTCATCCAGTGACAATCTCTACTTTTGGGGAAGTGCTGATGGCTTTGCTGTTCTGAATGTTATATATTTTCTCACAGACCGTCTTCTTAGCTGTCTTCTTGTTTCAAATATTCCTGTGAGCTTCCGGAGGGATTTTTCACAAAACAAAATCCTGAGTTCCAATTAATGCATATGCCTCTGCTGCCACCATGTGGCTGAATTAAAAACAATACAGCACTTCAAAGGTGCAGGTTGGAGGTAATTCCAAGGGTGATGTTAGGAACCCCATTCTAATGGCATGTGTATACCCTCTAACATTTCTCCAATGAAAGTAGGGTCAAGGGAAAGTGGGACATTCTGGGATCAAATCAGAAACCGGGATGGTTTCTCTAAATCAGGGCTGTTCCTGGAAAATAGGGAAACTTGGAGTGTCTGCATAGAGATGTTTTCTAGCCCTTCTGTTTTTTAATATTTATTTGAATGATCTCTTTCCTGAACTATATGCTCAAGTCTACCACTTGTCTATATTGACTGGTACAGAAATGTCATTGGTTCTATATATACAGATAATGTCCCTGTGGAGATGACAGTACCGAATCGGTGGTGCATGCCCTTTGTAAAGACTTGAGGAATGAGGTTATCACCCCTCTTTTATTGTCCATTCCGGGTTGCCCAGCCACTGCCACAGTGTCCTTTCTCTTGGCAGATCAAGATGAGCAGGTGACAAAAAAAGGTTGCAAGGTTTTTAGCTGGAGCAATTAGAATAAGATCCACTATTTGACTGTTGATTCAAAACCCTAAAATATATTTTATATAATTGACTTTTTCTTTGTGTTCTTTGTATACCGTATTGTTGTTTTATTGCTTTGGCCGATGGCTGGTGCAAATAAAGATTCATTCTTCCATTCATTCATATACAGATCATGCTGTACTACCCTTCACAACTTTAGGTTAATCTGAAAAGACTGAAGTCTAAATTCTCAAGCCACTGCAAGCTTCGGTTTTGAAGGTGTACAAAGCCAAAGTGTTTACCAAGACTATGTATGGAGTTCAAGATTGAATGCTGGAGATTAATGAATCCTTGGACAACACAAACCACTTTGAGAAACCAAGAAATACTTTTCTGTGTTCCAAGATGTTTCTCCAACGTAGTCTTACAACCAAAGCAGGTATTTGTTCTTGGGAAACAATAGCAATCAGTTCCTAGCTTTGCCTATATGTAAGTTCAGCAGGTTTGGGCTACCTATCCCTGATTTTGTTTGCTAAATACTTCTGTTTTTGGCTAACAACAACCACAATGGTGTTAACACCGCTGCCCCATCTGCTGCCACTTGGGTTAACACAGACTTCAAGATCTTAACTTGCAAAATTCATTAGCCCTGACAAAAGGAGTTTGCTTGCCACTTTAGCTTAGTCTGCTACTAGTCTGCTACTAGTCTGCTATTTAAATATTAAATACCCCTAGATACAAAAGGGGATTTCCAATTGGTAGGTTCGGTGCTTTGGCATCAACAGTTATATAGCTGACTTTATACATATAAGTCAGCTTACAAGGCTGCTTTGGCACTTGAGAGTTTGCCCTTGCAAAAATGGTTCAGTCCAAACATCAGCCCATGTTCTCCTATACTGCATTTTTATAGTTCTATAAGATCTCAGTTTATCTCACCAACACTTTCTTTACACTTTGGAAATGCAGAGGGATTCTATATTTCCGTTTTAATGGTAGACGCCAACCCTAAGATGAGAGGAAAATATAGCCAAATTGCTTGTTGTAGCAATAAAAACTAGGCCACAATTATTAAAAGGAAGATGAATTTTTCTGAGTCAAATTGGTCTATATTTATTAGCTATTTCTGTTCAGGGATTGTGTTGTTCCCTTATTTAAAAATGCACTGTTTGTTTGCCTTTCTTTCTGTTGTGGTTGTTTTTAATTCTATGGTTGTCTTGCAAATGAACAGTTTATGAAGCACTTCTACCTTTACTTCTGGTTTTGGAATGAGAGCTGCCATCCTCAAATCCACAAATACAAAGAAACGGAATGTCCAAAAGGCACCTTTAATTTTACACTCTATTTTATATTTTATATTTATAGTCTGCAGACTGAAACTCGAATAAGTCTTCAAACCAATTCTGTATTCTTCGATTAGTCATTGAATGATATACCTAACAGAAAAGGCTTTGCTTTACTGGTACTCTGTTCATAGCACATTATTTTGCTACAAGGAAATGTTGGGGGAAATTATGATAATATGCCCATAAGATGAAGACTTGCTTCTTGTTGAAAACCTCTCCATTTTTTCAGTCTGTTTCATTTTAGTCCTGTTAAGCATGGGGGGGGGGATTCAGTTCACCACCTAACCCACACTTCCCAAAACTATTTGAGACTTTAAACACAACTGTCCATACTTCTCCAAATTTTGCAGTGCAATTTTCCAAGCAAAAAATGTGTGCAGATGTGTACATCAGGGAAAATGTGAATAGGAATTCATAAGCATTGCATTACATTAAGGAAAATTGCATACCAAAATGTGCATATTAGAATAAATGCACTTTAAAATGCTGACAGACTTTTGTGAGCCATACATAAACATGGCAATATTTTAATCTTAGAATGTAGAATGCATGTAGATTTTCTAAAGAAGAACTGTAACAATATGCAGCTTCTGTAAAAAATAAAATTAAAAAATGTGGAGGTTCTCCCTCAGTTGCAATATTGTATATTTTCTCCAAAAAGTCTATTATATCCCTCTCAGTGTTTGAGCAATACCTCTCCGACTGGCCACTTCTATTGAGAAGAGAAAGGGAACAGGATTGATAGTGATATATAAACTTATATGGTAAGGTATTACATAATGTGAATGATGTGAAAGATTAACACGATATTTCTTTATGCAAAATACAGCCAAGCATTGAAACAGAAGAAGAAGCAATTATTTCTGATGCGTTCAGAAGAATTACTTGAGCTTAGGTTTCATTTATTCTGGAAGAAACAAAGGATAATATGCATCAAGAAAAGAGCAGTTTGAAATGAAACCATACAAAATGGATTCAAATGGTACTCTCACCTGGATAATATGTTGACTTTCACCTGCATGACTTGGGACTCCTTCAGAATCATTGGAACCCCTTGGATTCACCTGAGTGTTAGGAGGCTCCACAGAGAAAACAGGAAATAGGGGCCTGAGAAACCGGAACTCGCTGTTCAGAGACCCACCAGCTAAGCACACCTCATAGTTGTAAGCCTGAGATAGAGATCCAGCACCAG
Organism: Zootoca vivipara; assembly: GCF_963506605.1. NCBI lineage: Eukaryota > Metazoa > Chordata > Lepidosauria > Squamata > Lacertidae > Zootoca > Zootoca vivipara. The sequence goes on from NC_083283.1 coordinate 83,600,553, forward strand.
GATCCGCAGAGATCTCCTGGGAATCTGGTCCCACTGGGAAATTGGCTGCAGAGTTGTAGGTTCCTATGAACTTTTCACGTTTCTGCAACTTGATTACAACAAACGCCACTACAGAAATGAGAAAGATGCTTGAGATGGCAGCCAAGCAGATGATCAAATACATAGTCAGGTTGGGGTCTTCCTCCTCCGCTGTTTCCTCCTTTGGGAGAGCCACACTTTTCAGATAAGGGTCAGAGAAGCCGTCCACTAGAAGGATTCTGAGCGTGGCAGAGGTGGACTGGGGAGGATGGCCGTTGTCTCGGACGACCACAACCAGATTCTGCTTGAAGCTGTCTCGGTTACTGACTGGCCTCAGGGTGGTCACTTCTCCATTCTGGGCCCCCACCGTGAACAGACCCGGTTCTGTGGCCTTCAGCAGCTGATAGGAAAGCCAAGAGTTCTGAGCAGAATCCCTGTCCACAGCCACCACCTTGGTGACCAGGTAGCCAGTCTCTGCCCCTCGGGGAACCAGGTCATTCGAGGGGGAAGTGCCATTCTGGAGAGGGTAGAGGATGAAGGGGGCATTGTCATTTTCATCCACAACCTGAACGCGGATTGTAACTTCTGAGCTCAGTGGAGGGGAACCTGAATCCACAGCTCTCACTGTCACATGGAAGTCTTTTACCTCCTCATAATCCAGAGACCGAATGGCATACAGGTTCCCCGTTTCAGAGTTGATGGAGATGTAAGAGGAAGTGGGGCCATCATTGACCTTCCCAGGCAAAAGCGAGTAGGTCACTTTGGCATTCTGCGCTGTGTCCAGATCAACAGCATGGATGAAACCGATCAGAAGACCAGGAATATTGTTTTCTCTTAGCTGCATTTCATAGAATGGCTTTTTAAACATTGGAGGGTTGTCATTGACATCTGAGATTTGAACATGAAGTATTCTTGTGGAAGTGAGTCTCGGAGAGCCTTGGTCTGTGGCTGTGATAGTAATGTTATATTCACTGACTTTTTCTCTGTCTAGTGGCTGTTGGGTCACCAACTGGTAATAGTTGTTCTCTATGGGTTTGAGCACAAATGGCAGGTTTACTTCAGTGGTGCAGGCAGTTCTGCCACTGTCTCCAGAATCCATGTCTGTGACACTGAACAGGGCCACCACTGTGTCGGAGGGAGAGTCCTCGGGTAAGGGACTGATGATGGATGTGATTGTAATTTCTGGAGCATTGTCGTTCTCATCCTCAATCTCTACAAAGACTTTGCAGTAAGCAGAAAGTCCCCCTCCATCTGTGGCTTTGATGTGCATCTCATACTTACTAATTTCCTCATAATCAAGCGTTCCTTTGAGAATAAGTTCTCCAGTGTGTTTATTTAACTTGAACAATCTCAGCACCTTTTCTGGCATTTGGCTGAATGAGTAAGTGATGAGACCATTGGCACCGATATCCTTGTCAGTGGCTTCAACTTTTGCGACCAGTGTATCCAATGGGCTGTTTTCCATTAGTCTCACTTTGTACACAGATTGGTCAAACTGAGGCACATTGTCATTGGCATCCAGAACATCAATAATAATTTGCACTGTTCCAGTCCTTTTGGGCATCCCTCCATCAATGGCTGAGAGAATAAGGGAAATCTGTGGATTCACCTCACGGTCTAACGGTTTTTCTAACACCAGTTCTGCATATTTGCTACCATCACTTTGACTTTGCACATCCAGCCTAAAATGTTCATTAGGACTAAGGTTGTAGCTCTGGATAGCATTTTCTCCTTTGTCTGAATCCTGAGCTGTCTCCAAAGGGAATCGTGTATTTGTTGGAATGTGCTCTGATATTTGAAAGAGGATTTGATTTGTGGAAAATGTGGGGGAATTATCATTCACATCCTCTATCTGAAGTTCAATTCTATGCAGCTGCAATGGATTTTCCAGCAAGATTTCAGAGAGTAGAAGACAAGGATCATTCTGGCCACACAGGGATTCTCGATCTATTTTGTCCTTCAATATCAAATCCCCAGAATGTGGATCCAGCTGGAAATACTCCTTGGAGCTCTTAGAAACCAGCCGGGCTCTCCGAGCAGACAGCTCCTTTGCATCCACTCTCAAATCTTTTAGCACATTCGCTACCAGAGACCCACTTTTCTCCTCCTCTGCCACTGAATAGCGAAAAGACTCACACATTGCTGCACATGCACAGAGATATAGAAAAAAAGACACCACTTGCCTGCTGTTGTGATTTATTTCCATATTCGCAGCCTCTCCTCTACTCAGATCTGAAACATGTGATGATTCTTTCTAAGACAACTGCCAAAGTTGATTGTCCATTGTAAGTTTGCAAGGTATACTTTCTTATATTAAAATCTAGAAATGGATATGGTGCCTATTTCCACACAAAATTTCTATAGATTTGCTTGTAATGGTGATCTGCTTCCTTTCTCGTTGAGATTCCTTTGTCTGGTGGTTACAGACGTCAGACAGCAATTGCTGCTCCTTGATTATTTGTTCTGTGTTGTGTCATAGCACCACCTTGTGCTCAAGCTATGATATGATTCCCATAGACTTTTGTCACTTTCCAAACTGCATTAATGCAATCTTCTATAGCAATGTTTAGAATATCTCATAAGGTGTATTCTCATAACCTGTATTTTATATATCAGAGTTGTCAGTAATACACTTTAGATGTATATTTCCTGCACCCAGGAGGGGGTTGGGCTAGTTGACCCTTGGGATAGAATAATGGAATCATAGAATTCTAGAGTTGGAAGCAACACTAAGGATCATCTAATGCAGTGGTCCTCAACCTTGGGCCTCCAGATGTTTTTGGCCTACAACCCCCATGATCCCTAGCTAGCAGGAGCAGTGGTCAGGGATGATGGGAATTGTAGTCTCAAAACATCTGGAGGCCCAAGGTTGAGGACCACTGATCTAATCCAACCCCCTGCAATGCAGGAATCTCAACTAAAGCATCCATGACAGATGGCCATCCAACCTGTGCTTAAAAACCTCCCAGCAAGGTAGAATTCACTGCCTCTTGACTGCCACTGAGTCTGACTGTTGAACGGCTCTGTCAGAAAGTTCTTCCTGATGTTTCGTTGGATTCTCCTTTCTTGTAACTTGATGCCATCGGTTCAGGTCCTACCCTCTGGAATGTTTGCCCCATCTTCCATGTAGGAGCCCTTAAGATATTTGAAGATGGCTATCAGTCATCTTCTCTGAGTCTCTTCTTCTCCAGGCTAAACATACCCAGCTCATTCAACCGTTCCTCATAAAGCTTGGTTTCCATACCTTTTATCACATTGGTTGCCCTCCTCTGCACACATTCCAGCTGGTCAACATCCTTCTTAAATTGTGACGCCCAGAACTGGACACAGTGTGCCAAGTGTGGTCTGACCAAGGCAGAATAGAATTGTACTATTACTTCCCTTGATCTGGACATTATACTTCTGTTGATGCAGCCTAGAATAGCATTAGCTTTTATTTTTATTTTTTTGTTGCTGCTTCACACATAATGTTAAGCTTGTGGTCCACTAAGACCCCTAGATCCTTTTCACGTATACTACTGGTAAGCCATGTATCGCCCATCTTATATTTGTACAGCTGGTTATTACTGCCGAAAGAGTTGGATCCCTTCCAACTCTTCAATTCTATGATTCATTCAAGCTAAACGAAAAACATGAGACACCCTAATGAGTAGGAAAACTTCAGAATGGGAACTGTGTACATAGTATCAAAGAACTGTGCATCACAGAGTTGGATGGATCCTTGTGGATCATCCAGTATAAGCCCTTCATTGATGCAGGAGATGTACGGCTAAAGTATCTGCCACAAATAGATCCAACAAGATAGTCCCCCACCTGCTGCCGGAATGCTAGGGGGCTATCTATGTTATTCTTAAAGTGTGGTGTCCAAAACTGGACATAGTAGTCCAGGTGAGATCTAAGTAGTGCAGTAAAAAAAACAAAAAAAAAACCCCTGGAACTATTACTTCCCATTAGTTGAAAATAATTGGCACTTTTTTGTCTGGGTGGAGAGTCCTGCTGACTCATGTTCTGCTTAATGATAAATTTCATTACTGAGATTCTTTCCACATGTACAAATTTGCAAAACTAAATATCTTCCAGGTGCATTTCATTTATTTTGAAATTTATTCCTGTCTTAAGAGGTGTTAACTACCCTTCTTAATTTTGTGCCAGCTGCAGATCTAGTACGGATTCCTTCCATCTGTTCATATAACTTCATATACAGAGGTGCCTCGACTTACGAATTTAATCTGTTCCAAAGGCACCTTCATAATTCGAAAAATTCGTAAGTCGAAAAGCACCATTGGAAACGCGATTTGCCATAGGAATGCATTGGAAATGGGAAAATTCATAAGCAACCCCATCTAAAAATTCATAAATCGAAAAAACCTTATCTAAAACTGCTGCGGTTTCCATTCGGATGTTGAGAAATACGTAAGCGTGTGGCCATTTGCCCTACTCATAAGTCGAAAAATTCAGTTGTCGAGTCATTCGTAAGTCGAGGTACCACTGTAATGGTTTGTTTGGATAAATATGGCAATATTTGGACTGGGTTTATACAAAATGTAGTAGACTATTAATATATACATATGTATTCAAATAATGACAGCAAATTGATAAAAGAATGTATGCATTAGGGTATTGCATATATTCATATATATATTCTACACATTTTTGTGCCTGTTTGTTTTTCTTTTCTTCTATTTGCATCACTTTATTTCTTAATAATTGAAACCTTATCAATAAAATATATTCATATCATATAATATCAGGGTGAAGAGTATCTGGCCCAGAACAGGGCCCTGCTGCCCCCCCCCCCACTCAAAACAACACTTTAATGTGATGAGGAAATACTGATGAGCACTCTTTGATTACAGTTCTCCAACCAGCAATGAATCCACCTGATCATCTCGTTTGCATATATGTAACCTGCTAACCAAAAGATCATGGACTTTGTTAAATTATTTCCTGAAGTCAAGGCAAATTGCATCCAGAGCATCCACAAAATTCACTAAGCTAGTACCCCAATAAAATGGATATAAGATTAGTCTGGCAGGATTTCTTTTTCGCAAATCCATGTGGTCTTTTACTAATCACTGCATTGTTTTCAATATGCTTACAAAATGACTTCTTTGTAATCTAATATTTTCCTTAGAATCAAAGTCAGAGGGAATAGTCTCAAATTTCCCAGATCTCCCCCCCCCTTAAAAAAAGAAGACTGGAGTGACATTTGCCTGTCTCCAGGCCTGTAACAACTCACCTGCTCTCTAAAACTTCTCACTGTTGATAGACAGAGGGTTTCTGAAAGAGTATCAGCAATTAATCTGTCCCTGAAGACTTGAACTAATTTAATACAACTAGGTAATCCTTGACCAGCTCCTAATCTATCTTGAACTGCAATCCTGCACCCCACCCATCAGTCCTGCTGCCTATGTAAGGTTGGACGCAGTTCCCCTTTTGGGAGAAGATAAATGCAAAACAGGAGATGAGCAGTTCTGCCTTCTCTTTGTCATCTGTTACCATTTCACCATCTTTACTTGAAAGAGCCCCTTTTCTTCTTCACCAGCCTCAGCTCCTTCATAGCATTAGCTTTCCTGACAACTCCTCCTAGAATTCAGAGCTACTTGCCTGTGTTCATCCTTGGTTACCTGTCCTTCCATTTATTATACATGTCTTCCCTGCTCTTAATGAACTGTACTGGTTACTGGTTTGTTTCTGGGTTGTTATTCTTCTAATCCATGGCCAGTGCATTGCTGCCCCTTGCAATATTGCCCCTCCATGGTGGCACTGACCCTCTGGAATACCCCCCCCCCAAAAAAAAGCATTCAAGTTGTATTATTTCTTTTTGTTTTGTTTTTACCTTAAACTGTATATAAATTGTCTAAATAAGTCCCTAATGCTGTCCTCCAGTTTCTTTTGCTGCTGGTTTTAATATAGTATACTTTAAGTGCAGTCACGTTTAATCACATTTTTGCTGATTTATTGTTGCCCACTTTAAGATACCTTTCTTACTAAACAGTATGTAGACTGAGGGCTAATCTACACTGGTCAGTTATAAGATCAAAAAATTGTTATAAAAATGTGACACCAGAGGGCATTGTAGAGCAACAATCCATCATTAATGGGAAATTGGGTCGAGAGCTATATTACGTTGTGGGTTTTTGTTTGTTTTTTAACGTTTTCTCAGATCAGTGTAGATCCATCCTGAGAATGTTCCACATGATGCTAGATGCTTTCCAGCATATGCCAAGTTAAGTTGCAAGCAGAACATTATTAGCACAATAGAAACAATCTTGAATACAGTTCTCATATCAGCTGTTAAGGAGAACTTTTATGCTAACATAACCATAAGGAGGCTGCACCAAGAAAGGAGGGAGGCAGTTTATTTCTCGTTTATTTCTCCAATGGAGGCCAGTCTTATTCATCTAGCAGAGGGCTGGGGAACATCAGGCACAGGGACCAAACTCTGCCCTCCAAGTCTCTCTGTTTGACCACACCCCTTATCCACAGGCCACACCCCTCCCTGGCCCAACTTTGTTACACAAGTCTTTTGCTTGACTGGAGTATGCCCGCGAATCCTGATCTTGATGCTTGCATGGCTTGAGGAATGTGTAAGTGTGTTTAGAAACTAGACTTGAGGAAGGTAAAATTTACATTCATTGCTCTGCCCACTTGCTTCTGGCCCTGCCCAGCACTGGCATGTGGCCCTTGGAAGGTGGTCCAGAAGGAAATATGGTCCTTGGACTGGAAAAGTTCCCCCTGAGGATTACTGCCAAGTAAAAGTTGTCATGAAAGCCTCTAGTGAATATGTGAACGGCCTTGTGAAGCCATACTTCTTTCTTTAAAGTCCCCAGGTGTCTAGATGAGCCCCAACAAATGAAACAACCAAAAATGCTATATTCGAAAAGCAAAGCAGCATAAAAGCTGTAGAAAGTGTTAGCCATTGGTAGTCTGCAATATTACCATCTATGTGGATTTAGTCCTGCAGTATTTCAATAAGAGCCTGTCCACTACTGAAATACAGATGCAGAGCAAGGCTATTGCAAGGGAAAGACAATTTTACCTTGAGAGATTCTCTGCTGCACACCAGGTTGATTATTGAGTCAATAAAAAGTCATTTGCTTTGGTGACTAATCTGGTGGGGGTGCTGTGCTCAAATGTCGTTTTAGATAGAGAATATCAGGAAACTCACGCATTGGTTGAAAGGACAAGTGGGACTACCAAAATCAGAAAAATATAGGACAGCATATTTCTTCAAGAAACAGTAAACATGTGCAGCAGAAATAACTGCTGCAGAAAATATGTAGATAACATACCTGGATTTAAAAACACTTGTTAATATATATGTGGGAACCCTGGCCCTTCAGGCTGCAGCAGGGGCATAGGAAGGGCGCGGGGCGAAAGGGGCGCTCTGCCCTGGGCAGCGCAATCCTGAGGGCGCCATTGCGACTGCCCCCGCCCGCGTTGGGCGCCCCGCCCCCAGAACGTGCACCAGCCCCGCCCCAGTCTGCTCTCCACCCCCGGTGCTGGAGTATGAAGCTCCGCCACTGGGCTGCAGCTTGTGGGAGAGGAGGAAAGCCAAAATACTCCAAAAACTCCATGTGCTCCTTTTTCCTCTCCCCCTCTTCCTTTCAAACCAATGTCTGTGTTTGCTTTCTCCTCACTTCCCTCTCCTTTGTGTTTCGGGTACTGATTACATATAAGTCACTCTTGGTGCCTTTCAAGCTGAACAGCAGGTCAAAAAAAGTAAATAAATGCACATAAGCATTTAAAGATACTGGTATGCACATCAACATCATCCATGCTTTATTAATTTCTTCTAGGAGAGAGTGACACGCTGGTGTACATGCAACAATTATGATTATGCATGAAGTCTGACTCTCGAGCCAATTTTAGTGCAGAGACCCACAATGCAGGAGCTGACAGACAGGACCCTAAAAATGAATAACGATGGAAAAAAGATGGGCTTGGAAGAAAGGGATTTGAGTAAATGATAGATGAAAGAAGAAAAGGAACAATGGAAAATTGAGGTGAAGAATGAAAGGGACAGTGGGCTGCGGGGAAGAACCACCTCACATTGAACTTGGAAACAGTGGGGCTCTCCTGTTAGCAAAGAACACCACAGAACAGGGAAAGAAACTGAGACAAAAAAGGAGCAATAGGACAGAGGTGCAGAAAGTAGATGTGGAATAAGCAGTCCATGTTAAAACTGAACCTCTGTAGTCACTATATAAGTAACCAATACAGAGAAGAATAAGGAGACAGAAACAAATATCAGATGTGATTGATTACCAAGCAACAAGCATTCCCAAAGTCATCATGACCTGTTTTGATATGATATACTGAGATTGATATTTAAAACAAACAAAAACAAACCAACAAACAAACTGAAAGCTTCTTTCTCACCTCTTCCCCCAAATCTTCTTTCCCCACCTGCTCAGGAATATCTTGGGAAGCAGAAGGAGGGGTCTGGTTCACATTGAGGTTTGGGTCCCCCACAGAAAAAACAGGAATGAGGGGCCTGAGGAACCTGAACTCGCTGCTTAAGGACCCACCGGTTAAGCAAACATCGTAGTGGTAACTCCTGGAAAGCGACCCGCTCTGAGAATCCCCACAGTTCTCTGGGAGGTCGGGTCTGGCAGGTGGGAAGAGAGGAGGGGCAGCGATAAAACTTTCCCTGGGATCCCTCCTGCAGATCTTGATGGCAGCAAAGGAAACAATGCAAACGAGGAACACAAAGGAGACTGCAGCCAGGCAGATCACCAAATACAAGGTCAAGCTCCCATCTTCTTCATGTTGGTCTTTACTAATCTCCACAGCCTTCATATAAGGATCCGAAAAGCCACCCACGGGAAGGACATGGAGCATTGCAGTGCTGCTCTGGGGAGGGAGCCCGTTGTCCCTGACCACTATCATGAGTCTCTGCTTGCTGGTGTCTCGCTCGGTCAGGGCTCTCCTGGTTCTCACTTCCCCATTCTGGGCTCCTATGCTGAAAAGACCAGGGTCTGTGGCCTTCAGCAGCTCATAGGAAAGCCACGAGTTCTGGCCAGAATCTCCGTCCACAGCCACCACCTTGGTGACCAGGTAGCCAGACTCCACCGACTTGGGGACCAGCTCATTGCAGGGGGATGTGTTGTTCTGAAGAGGGTAGAGGAAGAAGGGAGCATTGTCGTTTTCATCTATGATTATGACTCGTACAATAACTTCTGAGCTGAGGGGAGGAGACCCTCCATCTGTAGCCCTCACTGTCACTTTGAAATCTTTGATCTGCTCGTAATCCAGAGATCGGAGGACATACAGATTTCCGCTTTCAGAGTTGACTGAGATGTAAGAGGCCACAAGGCCATCAGTGACCTTCCCAGGCAAAAGGGAGTAGGTGATCTTGGCATTCTTCTCAGTGTCCAGATCAGCAGCACGGACTGAGCCAATGAGCAATCCTGGAATATTGTTTTCCCGTATCTGCATTTCCCATGAAGACTTTTCAAATACTGGAGGGTTGTCATTGACATCTGAGATCTGAACGTTAATAATTCTTGTTGAAGTGAGCCTGGGGGAGCCCTGGTCAACAGCTGTGATGGTGATATTATATTCCGGGACGTTCTCTCTGTCCAAGGGACTTTGGACCACAAGCTGGTAATAGTTATCCATTGTGCGTTTTAAGGCAAAGGGAAGGTTTGCCTCCACAGAGCACATGCTTCTGCCATTATCACCAGAGTCTCGATCTGTGACACTGAAGAGGGCCACCACTGTGTCCAGAGGAGAATCTTCTTGTATACTGCCAGTGATGGATATGACGGACACTTCAGGGACATTGTCATTCACGTCTTCAATCTCTACCAGGACCTTGCAGTGCCCTGAAAGACCCCCTCCATCTGTTGCCCTGATGTTCATGTCATAGCTGGTTTCTTTTTCATAATCAACTTGACCTAAAATAGTGATTTCCCCAGTCATGTCATTTAAGTGAAATAAATTGTATTTTTTTCAGACACCCGGTGGAATGAGTAGGTGATCTGTGCATTCGAACCAAAATCCAAATCTGTAGCTTCCACTTTGAAGACCAGAGTGCCGTGTGGGCTGTTTTCTTTTAACCTTACTTTATATTCAGGGTGAGTAAACTGAGGAAAGTTGTCATTATTGTCCAGAATGTCAATATTTATTTGAACTGTCCCTGTTTTTTGTGGCTCCCCTCTCCCTGTCCAGTGGCTTCTCCAGGACAAGATCCACATATATCCTTCCATCTTTGTTGCTTTCTACTCTGAGACGGAAATGCTCATTTGGACTGAGTGTATAGTTTTGGATGTTATTTTCCCCCAGATCCTCATCTTGGGCAGATTCCAAGGGGAATCGTGTATTTGTAGGAACATTCTCGGGAATTTTCAGATCAAATTCATTTTTTGAGAATTTTGGAACATTATCATTCACATCTTCTATCTTGACTACAATACTGTAGAGATCTAATGGGTTTTCCAGCACAATTTGTGAGAGAAGTAAGCAAGGATCAATCTGGCCACACAAAGCTTCTCTATCTATTTTATCATTTATCAAAAGATCCCCAGAGTAAGTATTAAGGTGGAAATATTGCTTAGTGTCTTTGGACACTAGTTGGGCTCTGCGAACAGAGAGCTCCCCTGTTCCCAGTTTCAGATCCTCCAGCACATTAGCCACCAAAGACCCCCTTTTCTTTTCTTCAGGCACAGAATAGTGAAGTGATATATTCAGTGCTCCAGGAAGACAAAGGAAAAGCAAAAAATACAGACCTTGTTCCTTTCTGTAGCCGTCTCTCATGGTTCAAGAATCTGCCTCTTCAATGTCTGGCCAAAAAAATGATCTTTCTGACAGACCCCCCAAGATAATCTCTGCTGCTGGTGAAATAAATTTGGTGCTGCGGGCTTTTATTTCTGCACCACAGACAAAAACTGGCTGTCTTCTTGTTGCAGAGGTTTCTTTAAAAAAAATAAAATTCTAAGTTCCAAATTATGTGTTTGTGCATACTGCCACCATGTGGATGTATATTGAAATACTAACTAGGACTGCTTTTCATTCAATGTTTGCTAAAACTCGAACTTTGCACATAAACACCATATTCCTTTCCCTCAAATAATCCTAGGAAGTGTAGTTTAACTGTCACAGAGCTGCAATTACAATTATCTATAACAAAATCCACTTTTCTGAAGCTCCTCTCTCCTACTTAGAATACTGTAGATGCAACAGACAGTTATTAAGTTTCCAGATTATGGTGAATTATCTCTGCCTCCCACAGAGATAATGTATTATGAGAATAATATTTAAGCAATGTATGACCATGTCATAAATAACTCTCAATAGAGCTTTGTAATTTTTTTCCAATACTAAACATCTAAAAAATGAACATATGAAAACTACTGTATATAAGCAATATTCTCACCTGGAACATATCCTGATTTTCCTCTGGATGACTTGGGACTCCTTCAGAATCATTGGAACTCCTTGGATTCAGCTGAGTGTTAGGAGGCTCCACAGAGAAAACAGGAAATAGGGGCCTGAGAAACCGGAACTCGCTGTTCAGAGACCCACCAGCTAAGCACACCTCATAGTTGTAAGCCTGAGATAGAGATCCAGCACCAGGATCCGCAGAGATCTCCTGGGAATCTGGTCCCACAGGGAAATTGGCTGCAGAGTTGTAGGTTGCTATGAACTTTTCACGTTTCTGCATCTTGATTGCAATAAATGCCACTACAGAAATGAGAAAGATGCTTGAGATGGCAGCCAAGCAGATGATCAAATACATAGTCAGGTTGGGGTCTTCCTCCTCCGCTGTTTCCTCCTTTGGGAGAGCCACACTTTTCAGATAAGGGTCAGAGAAGCCGTCCACTAGAAGGATTCTGAGCGTGGCAGAGGTGGACTGGGGAGGATGGCCGTTGTCTCGGACGACCACAACCAGATTCTGCTTGAAGCTGTCTCGGTTACGGACTGGCCTCAGGGTGGTCACTTCTCCATTCTGGGCCCCCACCGTGAACAGACCCGGTTCTGTGGCCTTCAGCAGCTGATAGGAAAGCCAAGAGTTCTGAGCAGAATCCCTGTCCACAGCCACCACCTTGGTGACCAGGTAGCCAGTCTCTGCCCCTCGGGGAACCAGGTCATTCGAGGGGGAAGTGCCATTCTGGAGAGGGTAGAGGATGAAGGGGGCATTGTCATTTTCATCCACAACTTGAACGTGGATCGTAACTTCTGAGCTCAGTGGAGGGGAACCTGAATCCACAGCCCTCACCGTCACATGGAAATCTTTTACCTCCTCATAATCCAGAGACCGAATGGCATACAGGTTCCCCGTTTCAGAGTTGATGGAGATGTAAGAGGAAGTGGGGCCATCATTGACCTTCCCTGGCAAAAGCGAGTAGGTCACTTTGGCATTCTGTGCTGTGTCCAGATCAACAGCATGGACGAAACCGATCAGAAGACCAGGAATATTGTTTTCTCTTAACTGCATTTCATAGGATGGCTTTTCAAACACTGGAGGGTTGTCATTGACATCTGAGATTTGAACATGAACTATTCTTGTGGAAGTGAGTCTGGGGGAGCCTCTGTCAGTGGCTGTGATGGTGATATTATACTCAGAGGCTTGTTCTCTGTCCAGTGGCTGTTGGGTCACCAGCTGGTAATAGTTGTTCTCTGTGGGTTTGAGCACAAATGGCAGGTTTGTTTCTGTGGTGCAGGCAGTTCTGCCACTTTCTCCAGAGTCCACGTCTGTGACACTGAAGAGGGCCACCATTGTGTCTGGGGGAGAGTCCTCAGGTAATGAACTGGTGATGGAAGTGATTGATATCTCTGGGGCATTGTCATTCTCATCTTCAATGTCCACAATGACTTTGCAGTAAGCAGAAAGACCTCCTCCATCCGTAGCTCTGATACGCAGATCATAATTTCTGTTTTCTTCATAATCAATTGTCCCTGAAACGGTAATTTCCCCAGTCTTTTTGTTTAAGTTGAATGATCTTAGCACACTTTCTGGCACTTCACTGAATGAGTAAGTGAGGTGAGCATAGGGACCAAGATCCATGTCAGTGGCTTCCACTTTGGTGACCAGTGTATCCAATGGGCTGTTTTCCATTAGCTTCACTTTGTACTCAGATTGTTCAAATTGAGGAAAATTATCATTAGCATCCAGAACATCAATGATAATTTGTGCTGTTCCAGTTCGTTTAGGGATCCCTCCATCAACAGCTGAAAGAATTAGGGTAATCTGTGGATTCACCTCACGATCTAACTGCTTCTCCAATACCAGTTCTGTATATTTGCTTCCATCACTGTTCCTTTGGACATCCAGTCTAAAATGTTCATTAGGACTAAGTGTGTAATTTTGTACAGCATTTTCTCCTATATCTGAATCCTGCGCTCTCTCCAAAGGGAATCGAGTGTTCACTGGTACCTGCTCAGGTATCTCAAAAATGAATTCCATTTTTGAGAATTTAGGGGTATTATCATTGACATCTTGTATTTGAACTTTGATTCTCTGCAGCTGCAATGGGTTTTCAAGCACAATTTCAGAGAATAGAAGACAAGGATCATTCTGACCACACAGAGACTCTCGGTCTATTTTGTCCTTTAATATCAAATCCCCAGAATGTGGATCCAGATGGAAATACTGTTTGGAGCTCTTAGAAACCAGCTGGGCTCTTCGAGCAAAAAGTTCCTTTGCATCCACTTTCAAATCTTTCAACACATTAGCTACTAGAGACCCACTTTTCTTTTCCTCTGGCACTGAATAGAGGATGGGTTGACACATTGCAATACACATGCAGAAATACAGAACCAAACTCAAAACTTGCCTTTTGTGCATTTCCATTGTTCCAGCTTCACTTCCAGTCAGTTCAAATTAGAAGAAGTATCTGTCCAGAATTTCCTTTCTTGAATTACACACCTTCAAGGCCAATCCGTCCTTAGCTGTTTTGAAACAGATGCAGAGGTCTGTTCCTTTGGATTATAATCAGCAAATGGCCTTTCTTTTTAAGATTGCTTTGTCTAATGGCTGCAGCTCTCTGAAAATACGGTCTTTGTTGTGTAATAGCACCACCTTGTGTTGGAATTGTGGTACAACTCCATTTATGAATGTTACCACTTGCCAACCTACACAGATCTTTTAGGAGATCTAGAAATCCTTAGGTTTTCTAACATGTAGTCTAATAAATCATTATATATATATATATCAATCACCCACATGAAGACTGCTGGGACCGACTGACAAGAGTGCCTTGCATTCAGTTTTCAAAATGTCCCAGTCTGGATACAAAGAGCACAAATACACACCGATTACTACAAAAGTGGTAAATTTAGACTTATCTCTCTTTTACTGGCAGACAACTTATAACATAAAACAATTGAGGTGTTTTTTTGTTAGCTATGCAGATGAAACACCATAATATTTCCATAATATTTGTTAAGTTGTGGGTAAGCATAGCAGACGACACAGCAATCTCTCCAAAGCAGCTCTTTATTCGGAAGCTGGAACAGAACTGAACTGCATTGCTGAGCTGGCCTGCTTTTATAGAGGCTGGCTCAAACAATGTATCAAACATAATTCAAAGTTCCCTCCTAAAACAACTGTCAAGGACCTGAGGACCTGAGGGAAAACTACATAAACTAATACATAACACCCCTCCCCACCGAGAAAAGGCATTAGTTACATTTGTAATGGTTTCAATTAGGTACAAGAGCATAACAGTTTCAAGGTACATAGCTTCGTATTTACAATGCAACGTTACATACACTAATACATAACAATATTATTTTATAATTCTGAACTAACATAAGGTCAGCGGAGGCAGGGGGGAGATAGAATTACACTAACCAAATGGATTTTTTTGCTCCCCTTCCATCTGGGCACCTGTCTTACCTGCCAGTTTACAAACGAGTTTTGAAACTGTCCTTAATTTCAAAATCAGCTTCTTTGGTGATTCAGTAGCTTGTTGTTAAAGGATGGGGGGAGGGTAGAATCAAGGACCCTGCCAGCCTCATAGATCTAATTCTGAGGTGTGTGTGTATGTGAAATCTGCTCAACATATAAATAGAACATGCATTTAAAAAATTCAAATATAAAGCACAATTGAAACATATGAAATCCAAATTGGACCACAGCATTCTTGCATAATATCCATAGTGGAAGTAGCAATATTAATACAATAAATATTGATAACAAAAAGATGGGGGGGGTGTCTTTCCACCAAAGAAATCTAGACGTGGTCATCACTAATCCTCAGGTCTCAAAACCAGATTTCCTTTTATTATTCAAATGGCTGATAATATATATATATAATTAATGGTTCCAAAAAGCTAGAATCACATTCACAGAAAGATGTTACAACAATAAATAGCCCCTTGAAGGTCAGAAATGTCTCTTGCATTTGTTTGTTTGTTTGTTTGATAGTGTTACAGAATTGGAGTTGAACTAAATTGGTTTTGGTGATTCTCTCCACCCCCATTATTTTATAGCTGTAAGAGGATTCTGCAGAAGGTTGGATATCCTGGTTGGATAATCTTAAGCTTGCAGATTCCCTGAGAGGTTGGGTCTTTCAATAACCAAAGAGGTGGCCAAGTACAAGTGATTTGTTGCCTTAAGAAATAATGGTGAGAGTTCAGTCTGGAAGGGGGCATGTCCTTTTCCCCCTCGCCTGACTGGAAGCGATGTCATTAAAGTGTTTATAAAAGAGAACAATATATTGACAGCCTTGATCAGACTCAGAGAGCAGTGGAAATACTTTCCTCCCTCCCTCTATTCCACACCTCCTTTTTTGTCTTGTTTGTTTGTTTGTTTGTGCCTGTATAGCCAGTGCCTGTAGCAACAGCAATAGAACCGGGCAGAAAACAAACTCTCCGAAGAAGAAGAAGAAGAAGAAGAAGAAGAAGAAGAAGAAGAAGAAGAAGAAGAAGAAGAAGAAGAAGAAGAGGAGGAGGAGTTTGGATTTGACATCCCGCTTTATCACTACCCGAAGGAGTCTCAAAGCGGCTAACATTCTCCTTTTCCCTTCCTCCCCCAAAACAAACACTCTGTGAGGTGAGTGGGGCTGAGAGACTTCAAATAAGTGTGACTAGCCCAAAGTCACCCAGCAGCTGCATGTGGAGGAGCGGAGAAGCGAACCCGGTTCCCCAGATTACGAGTCTACCGCTCTTAACCACTTAACGAAGAACATCCAGCTCCTCCATATAAAAATCAGCAAAAGTCACTAAGTCAAGCATCATTGCACATATTTTCGCAGCGCATTAAGTGTGACTGCCAAGTCCACACCTGTAGAGTGTGGGAGAGTCAGAGGAAAGAACTCTATTCTTGAGGTGAAAGACATGGGCTACTTGAAAGCACTTTTGCAAGCAGCCCTGGACTGCTCTTCAATTCTATGAAAACTGAAGAGCAGTTTGTGTAAGGACTTTCAAACAGCCCCACAGTGTGCTTTGGAGTCCCAACAGCCCCCTGATGACACATGGTGACAGGTGATTGACAGATGGGTGGCCCCACCCACCTGTCAAATTTGGCCCTTCAAGGATGGGGCGATAGGAATACAGCATATCAGGAGTAATTCCAACCCTTAAAAAAAAAAAGTTACATAAGTTTTTCTGGTACAAACCTCGTGGCAGTTTCAACCAAAGGAGAAAGATTACACATTTTATGAAGTCACCCAATAATTTATTCGTTTTTTACATCGCCATGGTTAACTCAGAAAGTGAAGTAAGCAAATACAGGAGGAAACATTTATGTTGTTGTTGTTGTTGCTGCTGCTGCTGCTGTTGTTACAAGCATTTGAAAGTTTGGAAAATATACCACTGAAGGGCACCTAGACAATATGTTAATGTTTAATTCAGAGTTTGTTCTGACAATAAAACTGATAATTGAAGCATGTTTTAATTTCAATAATTCTCCAGAAGACTTTCCTGTAACACAAACTGGGAGGTCTTCAAAGCAGTCACTACAAGAGAAATCAAATAAAAAGCTGCATATTTTGAAAAAGAAAAAAAGACCGTTAACAAGTTAATAACACAGATTAAAGATGTGGTGCAACAACGTAAAAGGACAAACACTATTTCAAAGACTTGATGCTATTAAAAAAACACTTAATTTAGTATGGTGTTCATAGGTTTGTAAATTATCAACTTGGGTCAAATAACTACTTAACATTATTTCCAGAATAAGGAAACAATCCATACAGTTAAAGCATTTGATAAAATGGAGTGGTCTATTCTGGGAGCTGCACAAAATGTAAATAGACACTACTTTAATATCCTGGATTATGATGTTTTCAAACCCTACTGCTTCAAAATAGACAAAGTACAATCAGATACATTTAAATTAAATAGATGCACTAGACAGGAATGCCAATTATCAAGGTTACTATTTAATTATCAGTGAAACTTATGGTTAAAGCTATTAGACTGGATCACATAAATAAAGGGTTGGCAATATTAACAAACCACTTAAAAATAAATTGTATGCAGGTGACATTGTGCTAATTCTGAAAGATCCAGAAAAATCATTTGAGCCAGTTGTACAGTAACTTTAAAAACTATAGAAGACAGAATTGAAAATAAATATCAAATCCCTTCATCAACAGTATTAATTTCCCCACACTTTTACAATGAACTCCCAAACACTGGAGAATCGTCTTGTCCTCTTAAGACTTGAGCAGAAGTCATTCTTATTGAACTGAACCATAGAACATCATCAGTGGTCATGCCCTCAGTGAGTATCTTTCTGTCCAAAGGACTGTGGTTCACAAGTTCTTAACAGTTATTGATAGTGACTATTAGGAAAGTGGGAGAAATTTGTTTTTGTTTTTTTTCAAATTCTAATATGAACCAACCTAAATAACAGTTGCTAAAACAATTTATGAAGCAAAACAGAGTTGCCCTTCAAAAGTCATATTTCTCTGAATTCTCTAATGCAATTATCCAACCAATTTGTACAGAAATGGGCATATTAGAGGAAAGCATGCATAGTGAAAATAACATACAAAAAGACATTATATTAGGGGAAATTGCTTGCAAAAAAAACCTGGAAAATACGCAAAATGTATGTATATTAGGAGAAATGTCACTAAAATGTTGCTGAATTTTTGTGAGGTCTGGTCTTAACTCTCTGCCCCCCCCCCCAAATTGTGGAAATATGGTGACCTGAACTTAAAATTGAAACAATGAGAAACTGAGAACAACTAAAATTGAATTATTCATCCATCAATAGTGACTTTTAATAAAAAGGAAGCTGTATCTCCTCAGACTAAATGCTTCTGTTGTTTTCTCCGGTGTCCTTTTCTATTATACTTAAAAGGAGAGTGACTGTATTCCATGGACAAGCCACTGATCATTTCCAGACTTCTCAGAATTCATTGCATTCAGGCTTAGAAATCAGAGACTTGTTGAGAACAAATAATAGATAAACTGAACATAACTATATGAAAAGTATTAAAGCACTTTTCTTACCTGGATATTATCTTTACATTCCTCTACTTGACTGGGGAGATCTTGAGAATTATTTGAATTCCTCGGATTCAGCTGAGTGTTAGGAGGCTCCACAGAGAAAACAGGAAATAGGGGCCTGAGAAACCGGAACTCGCTGTTCAGAGACCCACCAGCTAAGCACACCTCATAGTTGTAAGCCTGGGATAGAGATCCAGCACCAGGATCCGCAGAGATCTCCTGGGAATCTGGTCCCACAGGGAAATTGGCTGCAGAGTTGTAGGTTGTTATGAACTTTTCACGTTTCTGCAACTTGATTACAATAAACGCCACTACAGAAATGAGAAAAATACTTGAGATGGCAGCCAAGCAGATGATCAAATACATAGTCAGGTTGGGGTCTTCCTCCTCCACAGTTTCCTCCTTTGGGAGAGCCACACTTTTCAGATAAGGGTCAGAGAAGCCGTCCACTAGAAGGATTCTGAGCGTGGCAGAGGTGGACTGGGGAGGATGTCCATTGTCTCGAACGACCACAACCAGATTCTGCTTGAAGCTGTCTCGGTTACTGACTGGCCTCAGGGTGGTCACTTCTCCATTCTGGGCCCCCACCGTGAACAGACCCGGTTCTGTGGCCTTCAGCAGCTGATAGGAAAGCCAAGAGTTCTGAGCAGAATCCCTGTCCACAGCCACCACCTTGGTGACCAGGTAGCCAGTCTCTGCCCCTCGGGGAACCAGGTCATTCGAGGGGGAAGTGCCATTCTGGAGAGGGTAGAGGATGAAGGGGGCATTGTCATTTTCATCCACAACCTGAACACGGATCATAACCTCTGAGCTCAGTGGAGGGGAGCCTGAATCCACAGCCCTCACCGTCACATGGAAATCTCTTACCTCCTCATAATCCAGAGACCGAATGGCATACAGGTTCCCCGTTTCAGAGTTGATGGAGATGTAAGAGGATGTGGGGCCATCATTGACCTTCCCAGGCAAAAGCGAGTAGGTCACTTTGGCATTCTGCGCTGTGTCCAGATCAACAGCATGGATGAAACCGATCAGAAGACCAGGAATATTGTTTTCTCTTAACTGCATTTCATGGAATGGCTTTTCAAACACTGGAGGGTTGTCATTGACATCTGAGATTTGAACATGAAGTATTCTTGTGGAAGTGAGTCTGGGGGAGCCTCTGTCCGTGGCTGTGATAGTAATGTTATATTCACTGACTTTTTCTCTGTCCAGTGGCTGTTGGGTCACCAGCTGGTAATAGTTGTTCTCTGTGGGTTTGAGTACAAATGGCAGGTTTACTTCAGTGGTGCAGGCAGTTCTGCCACTTTCTCCAGAGTCCACGTCTGTGACACTAAAGAGGGCCACCACTGTGTCTGGGGGAGAATCCTCAGGTAAGAGACTTTTGATGGATGTGATGGTAATCTCTGGAGCATTGTCGTTCTCATCCTCAATCTCTACAAAGACTTTACAGTAAGCAGAAAGTCCCCCTCCATCTGTGGCTCTTATTTTCATCTCATAATTTGTGCTTTCTTCATAATCAATTGTTGCTGCAGTTGTAAGTTCCCCGGTGTGTTTATTTAACTTGAAGATTCTCAACACATTTTCTGACACTTGGCTGAAATAGTAAGTGATGCGAGCATTAGCACCAATATCCCTGTCAGTGGCTTCCACTTTTACAACCGGTGTATCCAATGGGCTGTTTTCCATTAGTCTCACTTTGTACACAGATTGTTCAAATTGAGGAAGATTATCATTGTTATCCAGAACATCAATAATAATTTGTGCTGTCCCAGTTCTTTTTGGGATCCCTCCATCAACAGCAGACAGAATAAGGGAAATCTGTGGATTCACCTCACGGTCCAGCGGTTTCTCTAACACCAGTTCTGCGTATTTGCTGCCATCGCTGTGACTTTGCACATCCAGCCTAAAATGTTCATTAGGACTAAGGGTGTAGTTCTGAACAGCATTTTCTCCTTTGTCTGTATCTTCTGCTCTTTCCAAAGGAAATCTGATATCCACAGGAGTCTGCTCAGGTATTTCAAGATGGAATTGATTTTTAGAGAATTTTGGGGAATTATCATTCACATCCTCTATCTGAATTTCAATTCTGTGTAGCTGTAATGGATCTTCCAGCACAATTTCAGAGAGTAGAACACAAGGTTCATTCTGACCACACAGGGACTCTCGATCTATTCTATCCTTTATTATCACATCCCCAGAATGAGGATCCAGCTGAAAATACTGCTTGGAGCTCTTAGAAACTAGGTGGGCTCTCCGAGCAGACAGCTCCTTTGCATCCACGCTCAAATCTTTTAGCACATTTGCCACCAGAAATCCGTTTTTCTTTTCCTCTGGCACTGAATAGCGGAAAGACTCACACATTGCTACAGACATGCAAAGATATAATAAAGGAGACAAAACTTGCCTGCTGCTGTGGTGTATTTCCATTCTCCCAGCCTCACTTCCAGTCAGCTATTTGATATAAGGTGGTTCTTTTGACGTTGTCTGTTATGTGTCTGTTATATGTCCCGAGTACAATTATTCATTTCTTTTGCTATATTTTTAATGGACTGTGTGTCCTTCTGAAAGATTTGCCTGAAATGAAGATCCGTTTCCTTTGTATGCTTCCTTTGCATAATGGCTCTGGGAGAGCAGTTGCTCACTACAGTACTATATAATCTATGTTGTGTAAGAGCACCACCTTGTGTTTGAACTGCAATGTAGCTCCCAAAACATTACCAGGTACCAACTCACATAGAAAGATCTCATGTAACAGCTTCTATTTTATGATTGTATTCTTAACCATTAATTGATATATTAAAAGGCTGTCACCTTGCATTCCCCATCAAGATATTTGTTGAGACATTGTGATGGCCCCAAACATTCACAAATTATCGAGAGGACTGTTGCTGGCATAAACTGTTCACAGCCACTGTGGCCTCCATGAAGGAACAAGTAAAATGATACAACTTTTTGTATCATACAACATTTCAGCTTCCAGCTCTTCTTCTTCTCCTCTTCCTCCTCCTCCTCGTCACACACAGATTCACTTGTTCTGAAGAGCCATCTGACAGACCCTGACTATGACTTGAGTGCCATTTTATCTCCAGCCAGTCATTTCAAATTTGAATGGAATTCTCCCCTCTCGTTATGATGAAATGTCATTGTATGTGCAAAGTGAACAGATTCTCAAGTCTGTTTGTTAGCTTTATAAGTTAGAGAAGGTTAAATTGGTGAATGTTGTTGTGCTTGCTTATTAAGATTTGTTCCAAATTAGTACATTGATTTTGAATCTTCATATAGAACACAATACATGGTACATTGAGTGAAAAATATTATGTGAAGGTATGATGGACTATTTGGGAGCTCCATGTCCTTTATTGCTCACACTTGAGGCAGCACAGGAATGGAAGGTAGTTAAACAAGAGTTTCAGATTCTATTGTCGGCTACGCAGTAAGATGAAAAACCAGATATATAGGAAATTGCTGTTTTTCTTAATGTGCTGGGCATTGTATAATTCCTTTGAGCTGTCTGCTGAAGAAACGGTTATAAGGCACCAAAGGAAAAGTACTGTCTTCCTAAAAGTAACATGACAAATGGAAATATGAATTTAGATCAAAATATTAGCAAGATGGAGAAGCATTTGGAATGTTTCAGATTTCAGAGCAAAAAGGTTGACTTGCAGTTTTGGAAGCGATTCCTTAACAATGTGGCATACAGGGAGATGGTCTGATCTAAATCATGATATAGAAGCTTCTGTAAAAGATTGTGAGTTATGCTTCAAATATCAGAATAAAGTAAAACAACCTATGATTATTATTATGGAATTTTTTAGCACCATGATCAAAAGTGAGAATGGATTTGTTTGAATAGGAGGGTCATCAATATTTACTTGTTCTTGACCATTATTCACATTATCCAGAGATCTGAACTAAATAATCTCAGTGCAAAACTTGTCATAGGCAAATTGAAAGTTGTTTTTACAAGACATGGAGTTCCACCGATGGTTATGTCAGATCATGAGCCACAATTTTGTTGTCAGGAGTTCAAAGATTTTGCTTCTCAAGATGAATTAAGGCATGCAAAGTCTAGTCTAGGATATCCTTAGTTGAACACGCTGGTAGAGAATGGTGTCAAAATTACTAATCAAATATTATTTAACAAACATCTACTGCTGTTTGCTTAGGCTTTATTAAATTTCAGGGCAGTGCCTTTAGAATCATAGAATCATAGAGTTGGAAGAGACCACAAGGGCCATCCAGTCCAACCCCCTGCCAAGCTGGAAACACCATCAAAGCATTCCTGACAGATGGCTGTCAAGCCTCTGCTTAAAGACCTCCAAAGAAGGAGACTCCACCACACTCCTTGGCAGCAAATTCCACTGCCGAACAGCTCTTACTGTCAGGAAGTTCTTCCTAATGTTTAGGTGGAATTTTCTTTCTTGTAGTTTGAATCCATTGCTCCGTGTCCGCTTCTCTGGAGCAGCAGAAAACAACCTTTCTCCCTCCTCTATATGACATCCTTTTATATATTTGAACATGGTTATCATATCACCCCTTAACCTTCTCTTCTCCAGGCTAAACATACCCAGCTCCCTAAGCCGTTCCTCATAAGGCATCGTTTCCAGGCCTTTGACCATTTTGGTTGCCCTCTTCTGGACACGTTCCAGCTTATCAGTATCCTTCTTGAACTGTGGTGCCCAGAACTGGACACAGTACTCCAGGTGAGGTCTGACCAGAGCAGAATACAGTGGTACTATTACTTCCCTTGATCTAGATGCTATACTCCTATTGATGCAGCCCAGAATTGCATTGGCTTTTTTAGCTGCTGCATCACACTGCTGACTCATGTCAAGTTTGTGGTCAACCAAAACTCCTAGATCCTTTTCACATGTACTGCTCTCAAGCCAGGCGTCTCCCATCCTGTATTTGTGCCTTTCATTTTTTTTGCCCAAGTGTAGTACTTTACATTTCTCCTTGTTAAAATTCATCTTGTTTGCTTTGGCCCAGTTGTCTAATCTGTTAAGGTCATTCTGAAGTGTGATCCTGTCCTGGATATTCTCCTGCAGGGTTGCTGGTCAATTTCATACTTCAGGCAGCTTCATATTAAGTTGCCACCGGCTGTCAGTATGGCGCCTTATCATCAAATAAATAAGGAGAGCAAGTTGGGCAAGTAAGAAGAACCTTTCATAAAGCTGCTAGTTCACAGGTGTTTCTTTCAGGGGAGGGACTTCCATATACTGTAGGGTCTTAGGTGTTTGCCCCTCTTTTGTTGCCCACCAGTGCAAAGCCAGTTGTAGAAGCCAGGTGCTCCATTGATTTCCAAACACATTGTGATTTTGTCCCTCTGTTGTCTCTTGAACCTTGATTACTAATTCAGATGCCGTACAGATGTGCTTTTAATGCAATACGTTTGATCTCTTGACTGTAAAGGAATGAGTGAGGGAGCAGACAAAACATAATTAATTTGTAGCGTCTGAACACAACACATCTCCTATGCAATCAGAAAAAGGGTAGTATGTTGCTAACAGTGTTTCTGCTCACACTGACATGAAAATGTATCATAATCCTTGGGGGAAAATAACCCCTGTATCTGGACTTCACATCTTTGTACATAGCTCTGTTGTCTAACAGATGTTATTTGACTACAGTGGTACCTCGGGTTACAGACGCTTCAGGTTACAGACGCTTCAGGTTACAGACTCCACTAACCCAGAAATAGTACCTCGGGTAAGAACTTTGCTTCAGGGTGAGAACAGAATTTGCACGACGGCGGCACAGCGGCAGCGGCAGCGGGAGGCCCCATTAACCTCAGGTTAAGAACAGTTTCAGGTTAAGAACGGACCTCCGGAACAAATTAAGTTCTTAACCTGAAGTACCACTGTATATGTTGTCTCCTTTTTTGGCTTAGCCAGAACACCAGGCCATTTTGTGGAAGTCCAAGTAAGTGTGTTCATCATCAGCTGGTCATAAAACTGTCTCTTTTGCAGATGTTAGATCCTTTTATTCATGTGTATTATCTGGAAAGTCACGTATGCACCCACAAACAGAAGTGTTGACATGTCATCAAAGGAAACATGACACCCAGGATCTTGTTCCATGTTCCAGGCACACCACTTGCAAGGGGGATGGGAATAGCAATGGAGTATAGCCTCCATTTTTAGTTATTTCTTGGGTGCTCATGATAACCCTAGAGTCTGAATTCAGGCAGGTAGCTGTGTTGGTCTGACACAGTAGAAATATATTTTAAAAAATTAAAAAATGTCCAGTAGCACCTTAGAGACCAACTAAGTTTGTTCTTGGTATTTTGGTATGAGCTTTTGTGTGCATGCACACTTCTTCAGATAGAGTCTGAAGTTTGGGTTGGATATCAAAGGTCCTTGTAACAACTTGATATGCATTCTTTGGGGCTAAGCACTTAGATTCCTAGCCAATGAGATTTAGTGATATTCAGAGGCATAGAAAGATTTCCAATAAGTTTGGGTAGGTGCTATGTCAGTCATTTCCCAAAGCACAGCAGAATTTAGTTCCTAACTTCTGATCAGCTGCCGAAAAATTTAAGCTTCTATCATTTCACTCGCAAGTACTGTATGCTGATATAACTGTGATGTGGTTTCTGATATTCTGGTAAGGAAAGAAGAAGAAAATAAGTTCATTTGATTTCTGAGTGTCCGGTGAAAACATTGCAAAATGTGGGCATTCTTTCACAACTTTTCAGCTATCTATCAAATTCCAAGAGCTGTAGGCATTCAGACTGACACAGGCTTCTAGGATCTTCTCCTTTTGCTTTTCATTTACGTTGTGTCATCTGCTTCCTATCAGGTGATTCTCCCTTCCTATGGCTTTGGATATCCCCACTCTGGATATAATACATTAAGGCAACAATATAATGCCAGTGTTTTCCATTGTAATTTCATTTATTGGTTTATTTGTTTCTCCTCCCATTCTTATCTTCCATGTTTATCCACCTCTGTGCCAGGGTCAAAACTGCAAATGGTTCTTGATAAAGTCTTCTTTCTTTGAGATGTTTGCAAAACAAAACAAAACAAAACATGTTTCTCCACATGGCTATCCAAACACAAACTGCAGATTTGTCCAACAGAGTCTGCAATCAACAGTTTCACTAAATATGCCAATAAATGTTTTCTTCTTTTATTTCTCTTCCAGTAAATGCTTACATTTTTATTATATCCATGACTTACATGCCTTGAAATAGCCATTTGCGTGTTTCATTGTGAAGAAAGCAGGAGTCCAGGCAGGCATCCTCCCAGATTTTTGGGACCTAAAATAGAAATCAGAGCGAAAATGAACTACACAAAGGCAAAGAAAGGAAGCCCCTACCTTTCCTTGCAGGAACGTTCTTCTTCTGGTCCCTTTCCTTTTGGAGGGGGAATGTCAAATTCCTTTATAGTGAAAGGGCTGGAAATCAGACAGCATCTGAACAGCAAGCTCAGTCGCCATTTCCCATTTCTGTTCTGTTTTCCTGCAGATTCTTTGCACATCCTCAGCAGCGATGAGCAACAGCGACACACAATGGTCAAAACTGGAAATGCGTTTATTTCATGCAAAGCAGCAAGCTCATCTCTCATCTCTCATAGCAGGTGATATGAGTTTTCCCCATTTAATAAGTGTGCAAAGATTGGAGACAAGCACAGAAAAAACCCCAAAGCAACTAACTGTAGGGCAATAACAACAGTTTTGGAGCACCTGAAAGACTAACCAATTTATAATGCCATATGTTTTTGTGGACTTAGTAGCAACATGCCTGAAAGGTTATCCTGGGGAAAACAGTTGCAGGGGGGGAATATGGTCAGGAGGAAATGAAATGAAGAAAAGGACAAGCTGTGGTAATTATACACTTGTAATTCACAAAACAATTCTTGATGACACAGACATTCTGGCATTGACAAGCCAATTAACCCATATACCAGTTCTAAAAATCTCATGTCTCACCTCAAACTACAAGTGATAGCATTTAAATTCTTGATGTACTACAGTTTGATAGTTTTAAATTCCTATGTCCCTTTGAAATTCTTTTGCTGGCAATGGCCATGCACATTCACTAAAATGAAGTAGTTAGTAGGTTCTATAGAACCTTTGTTGGGGTTCTTCAAACTTTGTCTCACTCCTTCTTTTGATTTTCAGATTCTCATCTTTTTTGCTGCAGATGTTAAACAAAATAGCAAGAATGTGAGGCGGTAAGAGAAATCTGGGCATGATGGGAAAGTTGCACTGTCAGTAGTCTGCAAGAGTTTTCATGTGGAGATGATCTGTAGATTTAGGCTGCATAATAATATTTGAGTGCGGCGATTACTTCTGAGTGGGAATCCATAGAACTGCCCAGTGAATTTAATTAAATTGTGCTAGGTACAAATCAGACTTCAGGTTGCACTAAGGTCTACTGCAGGAGCAGGGAAACAATTGTTATCTCCCCACCCCCTGGTGTCTACCTATCAATCACTTGACATCACTATGGCATAAGGAGATGTTGTGCTTTGAAGCCCCAGATGCTGGAATTTGTACCACTGTTTGAAAGCCTTTTGCTGTTGGAAACAGGGGGCTCAAGCAAGAGTAGTGGAGGGCTACCTGGAATCCCCTTCTAAAACTACTTGTTTTTGTTCCCTCCCAAACACTTGATCAGGCGAAAAGAAACAAGTTGCCTTTTGAAAGTCAACTTGATGATATATCATCTGTCTGTCTGTCTATTATCTATCTATCATCTATCATTTCCTCTGCCACTCTGAGTAGCTTCCAAGTTAAACACAACATGACATAAGACATTAAAAACTTCCCTAAACAGGGCTACCTTCAGCTGTCTTCTAAAAGTCAGGTATGTAGTTGTTTATTTCTTTGACATCTGATTGGAGGGTGTTCCACAGGGCGGACGCCACTACTGAGAAGGCCCTCTGCCAGGTTCCCTGTAACCTCAGTTCTCTCAGTGAGGGAACTTCCAGAAGGATCTCAGAGCTAGAATGATAGAATTGTAGAGCAGGGTGGTATCCCAAAGGTCATCTAGTCCAACCCCCTGCATTGCAGGGGTTTCAATCAAAAAACCTCCAAGGAAGGAGAGTCCACAACCTCCTGAGGGAGTCCCTCCCACTGTCAAACAGCTGTTATTGTCAGAAAGTTCTTCCTGATGTTTAGTTGGAATCTCCTTTCTTGTAACTTGAGCATGCAGCCAATCCTTCCCAAAGGGAAGGGTTTTTCTCATCTCACTCTCACCTCTCGGTGATCACGCCAGCCTTGTAACAGATGAAGAGTTTGGAAGAGCCCAATACATGGGCATCTTGTATGTTCCATTTTAGGAATCCTAGGTCAAAGCTAAAGATGGTGACCAAAGTAAAGATCAAGAAGTAAATGCTGAGGAACAACAAATGGATCACAACTATGCTAAGAGGTTGCCTGCAAGTTGTGTGGGGGTGATGCTCAAGGCTCATGCCTCTGGGAAGGGGTTTCTTACTTATGGGTTTGGACTGGGGACTGGGGACTCAGTGATATGGTATCATCAGACTAATGGCATATCATAGCTAAATGCTGCTAGGAATATACTGTAGAAGCAAGGCAAGACACATAAAGCATGCTTGGACAATAATTTTAAATAGAGCATTGATTAACACATTTTTTTAATAAGGAGTCATTCCATATCAAGTGTACACTTGTTGAAAGATCAAAACTAAGTTTAAATATAATTTTTAAATTCTTTATCTCATCATGTTTTTGAGTTATGAGGGTTTGAATTTTTTTAATAAAAAATGACAATTTGGATCCAAGTGTTTACTTGGTTCCTTGGTGGGCTGGTCTCCTCCATGGGCTCAGCATCCTGCATGACATCCAAGGTTCCCACAGGTTGAGTGGACTCCAGTGAACTCTGATCACAATGAGCATACATGTCTGCCACTTTCTTTGATCTTCTTTTCATCAATTCACTACCCTACCTCATAACAATTTAACCACACTAGGAGGTGTGTTAACTACAGCTTGTTTGGCCTCTTATCCCACCTCCATCACCGTATAAAGAACAGACGGTGCTCAGGAACTGAGCACTAGCTATCTTTTGATATAAAGGTGCCAAATGACTAGGGTAAAATTATCCCTGCAAGGTGGAAGCTGCCACCATTGCTGCTTGTCTAGTGCTGCACACTAGACAACCTGAAATTCCAGAAGGCAAGAGCTGAACAACCTGGTTCTTCCTCTTAAGCCCCAAGCCCCGATTACTCTGGAGCAGTTAAGCAAGTGAACAGGTACACCAAGATTATAGTGGCAGAAATGCTAATAATTATTAAAACCAGCAGCATGAAAGTTGAACTTGTTACCAGTGAAATAAGACCGTTAGGCAAATAATCAAAGCATGAGAATACTATAAGGTAAAACAATGAACTTAATTTACCTAACTTTAATATTTAGCCATTAGAGCTGACTGCAGTGAAATCCAGCAAACAGCATCCAAACACATATCAGAGTGCTCCAGAGTGGCTGGGGCAACACAAATAATAATTTATTATTACTAGTTCTATTATAATTATCAGTGTAACAATCCAGAATGAGACACAAAAGTGGCAAAACAAATTTTAAGGAATCCAGCCTGGATACAGTGGCAGATATTCCTTGACGAATAAGAGGCATGAATAGCTGTAAATTTGTGGACATACTACTTCACCACAAAGAAACCTGACTTAAGCTATGGGATGAAAATACAAAAGTTTTATCCAGCTTCTTAATTCCCCATCTGTATTAAAGTATTCCAATATTTTTTTAAAATTATGTCCACTCAAACCTGTCAAATGCTTTTTTAATATCTAAAAATAATAATACATGAGATTGGTTACTTATAATGATGTTTAACTGTTTTATGTATTACATTTACCTGTCTTCCAACATTTGTAGACATTTTTTTTTCCTGTAATAGAGCCCAGGTATACTATTATACATCCCAATTACACAAAGAATTCATCTATATTTTGTTCCAGGGGGTTTCTGATTTAGACATTTTTAAATAATATTTTAAAATTGTTCTAAAATTTCATTTGCTATACTTGTTAATGAGATGATATTTATTCTTGTCATCTCATTTCTGTTGTCTTTGTCCATGGAGTTTTCTTGGCAGGGATACTGGAGTGGCTTGCCAGTTCCTTCTCCAGGTGGATCACGTTTAGTCAAAACTCTCCACTATGACCTGTCCATCTTGGGTGGCCCTGCATGGCATAGCTCATAGCTTCTCCGAGTTATTCAAGCCCCTTCGCCACGACAAGGCATTGATCCATGAAGGGGATCAATGAGATGACAAGAATAAATATCGACATCCTGGGCATCAGTGAACTAAAATGGAAGGGAATGGGCGAATTCAGTTCGGGTGACTATCATATCTACTACTGTGGGCAAGAATCCTGTAGCAGAAATGGAGTGGCCCTCATAGTCAACAAAAGAGTGGCAAAAGCTGTAATGGGATGCAATCTCAAAAATGACAGAATGATCTCGATACGAATCCAAGGCAGACCTTTTAACATCACAGTAATCCAAGTTTATGCACCAACTACCGGTGCTGAAGAAAGTGAAATTGACCAATTCTATGAAGACCTACAACAACTTCTAGAAATGACACCAAAGAAGGATGTTCTTCTCATTACAGGGGATTGGAATGCTAAAGTAGGGAATCAAGAGATAAAAGGAACAACTGGCAAGTTTGGCCTTGGAGTTCAAAATGAAGCAGGGCAAAGGCTAATAGAGTTCTGTCAAGAGAACAAGCTGGTCATCACAAACACTCTCTTCCAACAACACAAGAGACGACTCTACACATGGATATCACCAAATGGGCAGCATCGAAATCAGATTGATTATATTCTCTGCAGCCAAAGATGGAGAAGCTCTATACAGTCAGCAAAAACAAGACCTGGAGCTGACTGTAACTCAGATCATCAGCTTCTTATAGCAAAATTCCAGCTTAAACTGAAGAAAGTAGGAAAAAGCACTGGGCCAGTAAGATACAATCTGAATCAAATCCCTTATGAATACACAGTGGAAGTGAGGAACAGGTTTAAGGATTTAGATTTGGTGGACAGAGTGCCTGAAGAACTATGGATGGAGGCTCGTAACATTATACAGGAGGCAGCAACGAAAACCATCCCAAGGAAAAGGAAATGCAAGAAAGCAAAATGGCTATCCAACGAGGCCTTACAAATAGCGGAGGAGAGGAGGCAAGCAAAATGCAAGGGAGATAGGGAAAGATACAGGAAACTGAATGCAGATTTCCAAAAAACAGCAAGGAGAGACAAGAGGGTCTTCTTAAATGAGCAATGCAAAGAAATAGAGGAAAACAATAGAATGGGGAAAACCAGAGATCTGTTCAAGAAAATTGGAGATATGAAAGGAACATTTCGTACAAAGATTACCATAATCAAGGACAAAAGTGGTAAGGACCTAACAGAAGCAGAAGACATCAAGAAGAGGTGGCAGGAATACACAGAGGAATTATACCAGAAAGATATGGAGGTCTCGTACACCCCAGGTAGTGTGGTTGCTGACCTTGAGCCAGACATCTTGGAGAGTGAAGTCAAATGGGCCTTAGAAAGCACTGCTAATAACAAGGCCAGTGGAAGTGATGGTATTCCAGCTGAACTATTTAAAATTTTAAAAGATGATGCTGTTAAGGTGCTACACCCAATATGCCAGCAAGTTTGGAAAACTCAGCAATGGCCAGAGGATTGGAGAAGATCAGTCTACATCCCAATTCCAAAGAAGGGCAGTGCCAAAGAATGCTCCAACTACCGCACAATTGCGCTCATTTCACACACTAGCAAGGTTATGCTTAAAATTCTACAAGGCAGGCTTAGGCAGTATGTGGACCGAGAACTCCCAGAAGTGCAAGCTGGATTTCGAAAGGGCAGAGGAACCAGAGACCAAATAGCAAACATGCGCTGGATTATGGAGAAAGCTAGAGAGTTCCAGAAAAACGTCTACTTCTGCTTCATTGACTATGCAAAAGCCTTTGACTGTGTCGACCACAGCAAACTATGGCAAGTTCTTAAAGAAATGGGAGTGCCTGATCACCTCATCTGTCTCCTGAGAAATCTCTATGTGGGACAAGAAGCTACAGTTAGAACTGGATATGGAACAACTGATTGGTTCAAAATTGGGAAAGAAGTACGACAAGGTTGTATATTGTCTCCCTGCTTATTTAACTTATATGCAGAATTCATCATGCGAAAGGCTGGACTAGATGAATCCCAAGCAGGAATTAAGATTGCCGGAAGAAATATCAACAACCTCAGATATGCAGATGACACAACCTTGATGGCAGAAAGCGAGGAGGAATTAAAGAACCTTTTAATGAGGGTGAAAGAGGAGAGCGCAAAATATGGTCTGAAGCTCAACATCAAAAAAACCAAGATCATGGCCACTGGTCCCATCACCTCCTGGCAAATAGAAGGGGAAGAAATGGAGGCAGTGAGAGATTTTACTTTCTTGGGCTCCTTGATCACTGCAGATGGTGACAGCAGTCACGAAATTAAAAGACGCCTGCTTCTTGGGAGAAAAGCAATGACAAACCTAGACAGCATCTTAAAAAGCAGAGACATCACTTTGCCGACAAAGGTCCGTATAGTTAAAGCTATGGTTTTCCCAGTAGTGATGTATGGAAGTGAGAGCTGGACCATAAAGAAGGCTGATCGTCGAAGAATTGATGCTTTTGAATTATGGTGCTGGAGGAGACTCTTGAGAGTCCCATGGACTGCTAGAAGATCAAACCTATCCATTCTTAAAGAAATCAGCCCTGAGTGCTCCCTGGAAGGACAGATCGTGAAGCTGAGGCTCCAATACTTTGGCCACCTCATGAGAAGAGAAGAATCCTTGGAAAAGACCCTGATGTTGGGAAAGATGGAGGGCACTAGGAGAAGGGGACGACAGAGGACGAGATGGTTGGACAGTGTTCTCGAAGCTACGAACATGAGTTTGACCAAACTGCGGGAGGCAGTGCAAGACAGGAGTGCCTGGCGTGCTATGGTCCATGGGGTCACGAAGAGTCGGACACGACTAAACGACTAAACAACAACAACAACAATACTTGTTAATCTGTCTTTAAAAATATTGATGGGATAATTTTCTCTTTTGTTCTTTATTTAATAATTGAGTATTTTTGATGGTTTATTACTCAAGTTAAATCATTTTTGCTTTAAAAACAATTGAAACATTTTCTTATTTTTGAACTCATAATAACTCTAACTCTTGTTTAACCCCTACAAACTGTTCATATATTTGTGGACCTCTGTGTTTATGAGATTGCTCTAATGCATGAATGATATATATGAATTACATATATAATGTAAGCTATCCTAGCATCCCAGTAGGCCATGTCACCTCTGGGGTATCATTCCTTTCCAATATTATTGTATTTCCTGATGGTTAGTATTTAATAATTCCGAATAATTCAGGTAAAGGTAAAGGACCCCTGACAGTTAAGTTCAGTCGCAGACGACTCTGGGGTTGCAGCACTCCTCTTGCTTTACTGGCCGAGGGAGCTGGCATACAGCTTTCGGGTCATGTGGCCAGCATGACTAAGCCGCTTCTGGTGAAACCAGAGCAGCGCACAGAAATGCTGTTTACCTTCCTGCCGGAGCGGTACCTGTTTATTACTTGCACTTATTTTTATCCATTCCCTTAGAATACACACATTAGCAGCATATAACATAGGCTCTATTTTAACTTCCATTATTTGTTTCAAGACCAAATCTGTACTTCCTTTTTTATATCCTTTGGGTTATCACATTTCTGTATAATTTTATCTTCATTTCTTTCATAGTAACCTACTAAGATTGTGTCTTTTGTGCATCTCTGATGTACCTTTCCTTGTTGATTTCTGTTTCCTTTCCCCTTTCAAGATTTTTAAATTTCATTATATTTCCTTTTATCTAACCCATTAACTAGCTCAGTAATAGTAGTCATTACATATGTTAATTCCCCATAATCTCAAACCTCACTACCAGGAGGACAGGAAGTCTTGCTAAATTGTCCTTGAATCTGTTATAGCTAGTGTGTGTATATATATATATATATATTATTCCATTTATTCTTTCCCTCCCCTTTCATTTTATATGGCTGTATTATCTCCATTAATTTTATAATTTTCAGCTGTTCCCATATATTTCAAAACAGTTACATTCTACACTTCCATCTTCTATATATCAAACACAAATACACACACACATTTGAGGGTACAGTTTTGACATCTATAATTAGACATGTCTACATGTTGATATCTAGAAACTTTGGAGATGGATTGTCAATATCCTTTAAGCATCAAAGGAGGGTAAGAAGTGAATGAAAAGAATATGACCAATCTCTTCCTGGAAAACCAAACAGTGAATGAAGTTACAGTTATGTAGCCATGTTGATCTGCTGTAGTCGAAACAAAATAAAATAATTCCTTCCAGTAGCACCTTAGAGACCAACTAAGTTTGTTATTGGTATGAGCTTTCGTGTGCATGCACACTTCTTCAGATACACTGAAACAGAAGTCATCAGACCCTTATATATAGTGAATGAAGTGTCCTGGCTGTGTGTGTTTCAGATACATGGACATAAAGAGAATCAGTAGAAGTATAGAGGGGAGAGAGAGAGAGAGAGAAAGAGAAAGAGGAATAGAAAATAAATGAGAGAGAGAGAGAGAGAGAGAGAGAGGAAGAGAGAGAGAGAGGAAGAGGAAAAAAGAAAGAGTGAGGAAAAGTTAAGGAGCTAAAGAATTTCTCATTCTTGGTCTGTCTGCTATTTATAAATATTATTCACTACATCCACTCCTGTGTGACACCTAATAAAGCCACTTTCTATAAACCATTATCTTCAGTTCTCAAATCCAATGTCATTACGGTATATATTTTTCTTTTTCACACAAAAAGTCTATAAGAGGTTTCCTGTCTTTAGCAAATGTAAACTATAGCTTTTCCTTTATTAAACATGTCAATTTCACCATCTCAGCTAGGTTCATTAATTTTAACAACCATTTCTCAATTTTTCGTAATAACGAATCTTTCCATCTTTGGTGCATATAAAGTCTTAACACCTTAATCATATATGGAAGCAAAGTTCCATAGTCTTTTTCCAACTGTATTTCCATAAGCCCCAGCAGAAAGAGTTCTGGTTTCAATTGAAAGTTAATCTTTAAAATTCTCTGTATCAATGTATGTATTGATATCCAATATTTTTTGTATCCAATATTTTTTCCACTAATCATGATAAGATGTCCCTCCATGTTCTTTACATTTCCAACAAGTATTTGGAGTAATTTTTTTAAATACATTTTAAATAATTTCTCAGGAGTTAATTACCAATGGTACATCATTTTATAATAAAAAAACTTCTTTATGTCATAACACAGTGTATATTTTAACACTTTAGTCTACATTTGTTCCCACTGAACAAAAAAAGACAAATTTTAGAATTATCTGTATATTATACCCAAAATTTCTTGCCCATTTAATCATGCATTCTTTAACTTTTTAGTCTTCCATATCCAGTTTCAACAATTATTTATACACTTTCGCAATAACATGTTCCTCATCTGTACACATCTGTATTTCAAAATTTGTCTTTTTTTGTTCTGTACCTAAAATCTTTTCCCCCAACTTAAATCTCTCAGTTAGTTGTAGAAGAGCAAACCATTAGAGACTCTACTCTTCTCTTGTTAATTGTTCCCTTGCTTTAATTCTGCAGTCCCCTTGACTCCACGCTAATAATTCTAGATAGATTGGCCATCTCTCTTTACCTGTCACCTCTTTTCTATGAAATGCTTCTTATGTTGAGATCCATAAAGGTATCTTTGTATAGAACCTAGGTTTTTATCTATTCCAGACTCTCAATATAGCACATCTAACAAAATAATTTTAAAACTCCACAATAACTTTAACCTTGTCATATCACAGATACCCAAACCTTAAATTGTGACCTTCTAATTCCAAAATTCTCTTATTTTTTGAAGGCCACTCACTCCTTCATCCAAACTGAGCAACAGTTTGGATGAAGGAGTGAGTACAATTTCAAGTCCGGCAATTTCAAGTCAGGCAAAGTACAATTTGAAGTCAGGCAAGCACAGTCTTCCCTCTTTCCTTCACCTATTGCAGTACTTCCATTTTAGCTCATGTTTTTTTTACCTTGCCATAAAAGCTTAGATATTTTTTTTGGTATTCTTTAAACAGCAAGTCATTATTCACAATAGGTATTGTTTGAAATAAAAACATCATTGCAGGCAGAACACTCGGTTTTATCACTGAAATTCTACCAAGCAGTGACAATTTTAATTTCTCCCATCTTGATTTGTTTTTGATTTCAGCCCATGTTTTAACATAATTATTTTGAAATAACACACAGTTCATATTCGTCATAGTGATGCCCGAGTATTCAACTCCCCCCACTAGTTGAAATCCTGTTTTCTTCATCAATTTGAACTGCTGTTTTCTTGTCATATTCTTGTCATATTCTTGTCATGACTTCCGGTTTTGACCGCGGATCGTGATCGGGCTAAAAACGGGAGCTCTGCGGCCCCGAATCTTTCGCTGGAGGAACGGGGGGCTTGCAAGGCTAGGCAGCACCCCAAAGAAGGACTGGAAGGTGATTCCCGTCTGAGGTGTCGGTGGTTCCCTAAAGTTTCTCCCGGAAACCTTCGCAGACTGCAGAAGGAGGGGGAGAAGCTGGGCACTGCGACAGCATGAGAACAGAGACCATAACCAGCAAGAGCCGTAACCCGACGCGATCGTGCACGGTAAAATTCCTTTTAATTAAACCCTTTTAACAAGACATCCCCGGGGCGTGAGAGAGAGACAGTACGGTGATCTAAAGAAATCTGAGAAGAATCCCCCCCACCGAATTGGACTCAAAAACCGGAGAAGTTAAAGAGAAAAGTGGGGTGTGGGAAGGACTGCGATAAGACGTAGAGCGCTATGCAGAAGACGCCGCCGGGGCTTTAATTCATAATTGCCAAACTGGGGACAAACTAAATTATAAAGAAGCAAGGAACCGGCTGAACTCTGATTTGATTTGAAGTACATACATTACAGATAGAACGTGAGTCTTTTTTTTTTATTATTGTAAGAACTGAGTTTGGAGGGGGTGAAAGAAAGATTTGTTTTGACTCTCCTATGAGTGGTTGCCTCCTGGGAAACTTTTTATAAGCTACTTTTTAGAAGCAGTTGCAACCCTCTATATTAAAGAAACTTGAAATAAAATGGCGACGATCCTCTAAACAAGCTTATGACTAAGCAGACAAGGATATAAAGAAACTAGAAGTGACGCAATCTGAGTGAGAAGAATTTAAAGAACACGCTGACCTACGGAAAATCTATAATAGACTATACCATAGTGACCCCTAGTGGTGACATAAATTCCAACTGACAAAATACCCACTTAAAATAGACATTGAAGCAAAGGGCAACCGTGTGGATAAGAGAAACATAGCAGGGCAATATAACAAAATGGAGAATCTAGTAGGACAACATAATAAATTGGATAAGCCAACATGTAAGTCACCCAAATTGGATAAGCAAAAGAGGACAAACATAGGAAGCTCTAATCAGAGAAGGACTTCAACAGCAGATCACGAGCTGGATCTCAAAGAACTGATTCTAAGTCTTAAAAACGATATAGGAGAAATTAAACAAGACCTCAAAAATGACATAGGGAAGATTAGACAAGATTTAACAGAAATCAAAAAGGAAATGGGTGAAAGGATCAAGAATATGGAAGACAAAATGGAAAATTTGGAAGGAAAAATGGAGATTAATGAAAAGGATAAACAAGAGATCAAAGAACAAATAAATAGGACAGAAGAAAATACTAAGAAAGCAATGGAATTGATCCAGGAGACACAAGACAAGAATCAAACACTGGAATCATCATTGAAAAATATATCGAAAGAAAGGAGAGAGGGGAAGAAAGAGACTGAAAAATTAAAGAAAGACCTGGAAGATCAGAAAGCAGCATTGGAAGCGTCACAAGATGCTCTCGCGATGATGCAGATGAAAATTAAGGAGAAGACTCTCAGATTTAGAAATATCCCAGAAACACCCAATGAAGAAATTGAAAAACGAATTGTAAGCGCACTAGCAAAATGGTTAGATCTTGAAGAATTGGATGTCGAAACGCGAATAGAGGAAGCCTTCAGAGTTAATTCAAAAAAAGCGAAAGAAAATAATTGGCCAGGAGACTGTCTTGTGACATTTACAAATATGTGGCTGAGAAATAAAATCTTAAAAATGAAAGGAAAAAAGAAACTAATTATGAATGAAACCGAGATATACATCATGAAAGAAATTCCACCTCGGCTGATCCACAAGAGGAAGAAATACCAGTTTCTAGCCAAGCCTCTAAAAGCAAAAAAAATATCCTTTAAATGGGAATATCCAGAAGGAATAGCTTTTTCCTTCAAAGGAAGGTGGAGAAGATTCGACACACAAGAAGCAGCGGACAGATTTTTAAGAACTTATTCTCAGGAACTGGGAGGAGACAAAGCAAGGACAATCAAAGATAAGACCCCTTTAAATGAAGAAAATTTGGAAGATTCCAGCGTAGATGAACTTGATGGTGAAATAGAAGATGGAGAGGTAGATGAAGGAGAAGAAAATTAAGTGGAAGTATGATTGACAACTGTAAATAAAATTTGATTTAGACTGCTAATGTTGTAAATCATAACTGAGAGCCTGACCAGACAAGTCACTTCAAGAGAAATATTGATTAATGAATTTCCTTGAGCCTGCTTAGTCTAAACATTTGGTTGTTTTTTGCTCTTTTTTTCTCTCTTCCCCTTTTTTCTCCTTCCCTCATCCCCCCTTTCTCCCCCTCCCTTCCGTCCCCCACCCCTTCCCCCCTTTTTTTCTTTTCTTCTTTTCTTTTCTTCTTTTTTTTCTTTTTTTTTCTTTTCTTCTAAATTGATCTATAATATCTAATAAATATGAACTTAAGAACAATTTCATGGAATGTAAATGGCCTGAATAATAAAAGGAAACGGAATAGGGTGGGACATATATTAAGAAAACAGAATTGGGATGTGGTTTGTCTCCAAGAGACGCACATTAACAAAAAACATGTGAGAATTTTGAAAAACGAGAAATTAGGATCAGAATTTGTGGCGGCAGATACAAAAAAGAAGAGAGGAGTCGTGATGTATATTAAAAATAAATGGAATCCGGAATTAATCTGGACAGACAGAGAGGGAAGGAGTGTTATGGTCAAAACAACGATTGAAGGAGAACAATGGTTTTGGGTGGGGATTTACGCCCCCAATGGGAGTAAAACGGCCTTCTTGAAAAGCTTGGAGACCCAGTTAATGGATTATATGAGTGAAAAAATAATTGTAATGGGAGATATGAATGGAGTCGTTGATGTAGAATTAGATAAAAATGGAAGCTATAAAGGAAATAAGACAAAATTACCAAAAAAGTTTATGGATATTATGGAAAATTTAAATCTATTAGACGCATGGAGACACAAAAATCCCATTAAAAAAAGAATATACACACATTTCGGCGCGTCACCAAACAGCCAGCAGATTAGACACTATATGGATTCCTAAAGAATTGGCACTAAGAATACATAAAATAGAAATAAGACCCCAGACCCTCTCGGATCATAATCCAGTGACCCTCTCATTAAAAAATGAACAAACACAAAAAAACTGGAGGCTTAACGTCTTCATGTTAAACAATAATAAGAACATTCAGGGGGCCAAGAAAGTCCTAAAAGAGTATTTTGAGTTAAACCATAAGGATGAGGTGGATCCCCTAACGGTATGGGACGCGGGCAAAGCCGTGGTACGTGGTTATTTTATTTCATTAAATGCAAAAGTAAGGAAAGACAGAGAACAAAGGAAAGAAAAACTCCTACAGGAGATAAAATACAAAGAGAAAATATTTTATAAAAACCATAACAAGTCAGTGGAACAAGATCTCAAAATATTGAGATTGGAATTCGAAAAATTAATTGATAAAGAAATGGAACAACAGATACAATTCTGGAGATATAAAAACTTCGAATGGGCCAATAAACCTAGTAAACTGCTGACTTGGCAAATTAAAAAAAGAAAAAATGAAAAAATGATTAATAGAATACGATCGGAAGGAAAATATTATTATAAAACGGAGGAAATTATGAAAGTCTTCCAAAAGTTTTATGAAAAATTATATCAAAAGGAAGAAATACCCACAGAACAGATTGACGAATTCTTAACAAAATATCATCTACCAAAGATACCAACGGAAAAACTAAAAATATTAAATAAAGAAATAACGTCCCTAGAAATTTTAGATGCAATTAAAAATATGAAGAAAGGGAAGGCCCCGGGCCCTGATGGGTTACCAATAGAATTTTATAGAGAATTACAGGACGAACTCTTGGCCCCCCTCACTGACCTAATGAATATAATTCTGAAAAAGGGAAGGACACCCCAAACTTGGAATGAAGCCCAGATAATATTAATTTCTAAATCACAAGCAGATGCAGACAATCCAGGCAATTACAGGCCAATTTCGCTATTAAATAGCGACTACAAAATTTTTGCAAAAATCCTGGCCAAAAGATTAAGCAACATCTTAGAGGATATAATACATAGAGACCAGGCGGGATTTATAAAAGGTAGATATGCAAAGGACAACATAAGGACCATTGTAAATATCCTGGAATGCCTCGAGAATCGAAGAGACAAGCGAGCAGCTCTTCTCTCTATCGATGCTGAGAAGGCCTTCGACAGGGTCTCCTGGCCCTTTATGATAAAAACATTGGAAAATTTAAATTTAGGGGAGAAATTGGTGAATGCAATCAAAGCAATTTATAATATCCAAGAAGCAAAAATTCTAATAAATGGGAAAATATCAAGCAAAATAGATATTACGAGAGGCACCAGACAGGGGTGCCCTCTATCTCCCACCCTTTTCATAATCACGTTAGAAATTTTATTTAAAAATATTAGGGAAGAAGAAAATATTAAAGGAATATTAATTGGCAATAAAAAATTCAAAATTAAAGCATTCGCTGATGATATAATAATAATGACAGAGGACCCTGTCAAAGGCATTCCGGTCGCAATCGAAAAGATAAAAGAGTATGGACATCTAGCTGGCTTGAAAATTAATTATGAGAAGACCAACATGCTAGTTAAAAATTTAGAAATGGATGAGAGAACAGCCCTCCAGGAAAATACAGGCTTGAAAATTGTCAAAAAAATCAAGTACCTGGGCATTCAAACCACTATAAAGGGGATTGACCTAATACAAGAAAATTATAAGACAATCTGGAAAAAAATTAAAAAAGATTTAGAAACGTGGGATAAATTAAAATTATCAATATTGGGGAGAATCTCTTTAGTGAAAATGTGCGTACTCTCGAGGATGAACCACCTATTTCAAAACCTTCCGCTACTAGGGCAAGAAAAAATCTTTCAAGAATGGAAAAAAGATCTTACCAAATTCATATGGAATGGGAAGCGCCCCAGAGTTAAATATAAGGTTATGATAGATCAGAGACAAAGGGGAGGATTTGGGATGCCAGATCTTGAAGCGTATCATGACGCGGCAGCGCTCTGGTGGATAAAGGAATGGATGGCTTTGAAAGATACTGACGTATTAGATTTAGAGGGATATGGGATGGCATTTGGGTGGCACCATTACCTGATGAAGGAGAAAATAGAAAAAAGGAGCACCTTCTTGTTAAATATTATTCGAAAATCTTTATATGCAGTTTGGCAAAAATATAAAAGATATTTTGAGCCCAAAATACCCTGGTGGATCTCCCCTCTAGAGATAGTTGCGGTTAAAAGGAAAAATATGGAAGCAAATTGGCCAACATATAAACATTTATTAGAAAATAAAAACGGAATTTGGCAATTAAAAGAATATATGGCAGTAAAAGGATATTTTAATACATGGCTAGAATATTTTCAAGTGAATCAGAGATTTCAAATCAATAAAAAAATTGGCTTTGATAAAGAAGTATCTAAATTAGAGGAGATTCTGTTGGTAAATAAAGATAAATATATAAAAAATTTGTATCAAATTATATTACAATGGAAAACCGAAGAAGAATTAACAAAAGATTATATGATTAAATGGAGCCAGGATTTAGGCAAGCCCATCTCAATGAAAGAATGGGAAAATTTGTGGAGGAGAGATTCAAATTTTACGCCAAACTATGATATAAAAGAAAATATAATGAAAATGCAAAACAGATGGCACTTAACACCAGCTAAATTGGCTAAAATTTACCCAGAATCGAGTAACATCTGTTGGAGATGTAACCAGGAAATTGGAACACACATACATATGTGGTGGAGTTGCAAACAAATAAAGGTCTTCTGGGAAATAATCTATAAGGAATTAAAGAAAATCCTGAGATACCCAATTAAGAAGTGCCCCAAACTGCTCCTGTTAGGAATGGTGCCCGAAGATGTCAAACCCAGAGATAGATGCTGTATAAGTTATGCTGTAACTGCCGCAAGAGTGTTAATTGCAAAAAACTGGAAAACTGCTTCCGTCCCAACAAAAGAAGATTGGCAAAAGAAACTCTATAATTATTATATTCTGGCCACAAAATATGAAGAAGTTAAAGGAATGAAAGAGGATGATTCAAAAAATAATTGGAAAGCATTTATAGATTATATGCAAACCAAAGTAGATAATTTAAGCCTTACCTCCAATGTTTAAAGGTTCTATCTTTTTCTTTCTCTCTTTAGAAATATAATGGGTTAATTGTAGCAGGATAAGAGAGATTGAGCTAGGAAATTTGATAGATGAGAAAAATGATATGAATTTATTGTAAATATTGAAATAAGGTATGTATATTAAGAATAAAAAGGAAGATAAAGGGGATTAGTTCAGGCCAGGTTGTGAAGTCGCTGGGGAAGGGGGTGGAAGGGGGGGGTGGGGGGTGGGAAAATAAGACAATTGCAACATTGTTATGGTTGTAATTTGTTTTTATTTCATTGTTGATCTTCATTGATTGTATTTGTTGTGATATAAAATAAAGTTTGTTTTAATAAAAAAAAACAGCAAGTCATTATTCACAATAGGTATTGTTTGAAATAAAAACATCATTGCAGGCAGAACACTCGGTTTTATCACTGAAATTCTACCAAGCAGTGACAATTTTAATTTCTCCCATCTTGATTTGTTTTTGATTTCAGCCCATGTTTTAACATAATTATTTTGAAATA
Organism: Zootoca vivipara; assembly: GCF_963506605.1. Lineage (NCBI taxonomy): Eukaryota > Metazoa > Chordata > Lepidosauria > Squamata > Lacertidae > Zootoca > Zootoca vivipara. The sequence goes on from NC_083283.1 coordinate 83,643,142, forward strand.
ACACACAGTTCATATTCGTCATAGTGATGCCCGAGTATTCAACTCCCCCCACTAGTTGAAATCCTGTTTTCTTCATCAATTTGAACTGCTGTTTTCTTGTCATATTCTTTGTTAGTATTTTCGTTTTCTGATGGTAAATCTTAAAATCTGATAACATACCAAGCTCATTTAGTTTGTCCATAAGAGTTCCTACTCCCTGCAATGGGTTTTCCAATGTTAACATCAAGTCATGAGCTCTTTTCCAAAGCCAGGTAGGGCTTTGGGAAGATAGCAGGACGACTCTTGGACCCCTTCAGAGCCTCACAGAGCAGAAGGTTCCTGGGCTTTGTGAAGGAGGTGCCAGGGCTTTGACAGGATGCTGGAGTCCTCCTGCCTCCTTCCCAAAGCTCTGTGCTTTTGGGACCGGGGGGGGGCACTACCCTAAAAATATGGGGGGACCAAAAGGGCTCAGCCCTAGGAGCCTGACTTACTTACCTTGCTGCTGAACTTGCTTGTTATTTTGGTGCTTTCTCACTAGGGCTGAGATGCAATGTCAGCTGGAGCCCCACTCTTGTTTGCAATGGACCTCCCTCATCTATTACACATTGCACAAATGGATTTGGATCTCATCTTGCTCAGCTCTTGGATTTTATATGTGGAGGGCATGGCAAGATGATTTAATACACATGGTTGGAGGTTGAGAGCCTGTGTGGTGTAGTGGTTAAGAGCGGTGGACTCGTAATCTGGGGAACCGGGTTCGCATCTCTGCTCCTCCACATGCAGCTGCTGGGTGACTTTGGGCTAGTCACACTTCTTTGAAGTCTCTCAGCCCCACTCACCTCACAGAGTGTTTGTTGTGGGGGAGGAAGGGAAAGGAGAATGTTAGCCGCTTTGAGACTCCTTCGGGTAGTGATAAAGCGGGATATCAAATCCAAACTCTTCTTCTTCTCTCCTGGTTATTTTCCATCTAGATCACCCAAAGATCAAAAAATAGATTTTGCTGGTTATTGTTTAGCTTCTCTGCAATTACAATCCTGAATGGGGTCCTTCCAGAGGGTAGCATGGGAGAATTTGTCTTCATGACCCACTGGGGAGCAAGAACAGTTGACTACTGCCTGGTAACTAGAAAGGCTTCTATGTCATTAATTCGTTTAACATTGACAATAGGACAGAGAGTGACCATTTGCCTTTGGTCCTTTCTATTGTACCCCAGGACACAAACCTGTGCACACACGCACACCCAAGTAGTACAGATGCCAAACCATGAACCAGACGTCCCAACAAAGCGATAAAATAGCCCCAAAGCAGTCTACTGTAGTTAGCACCAGACTAAATTTGGAACCAGCCATTATCTTAAGATCAAAAATTATAAATGGTCAATCTGCAGAAGCTTCTATTGAGACATATTATAATCTTATTGAACTCCTACATAAAATAGTTCCACAATGGACCATGGCAATGGAAGCCCCACACATCACACAGATGGGAATCCAGCCGTTCAGACCAAAGCTGGATCTACACTCACCTTTTAAACGTTGGTTATTTAAACTAAAACTCCAAGACAGAAAAAGTCCCATTTGGTTTCACTTTCACTTCCTTTCCACGCCGTCTACCTGGTTTATGATAGCTAGTTGCTCTGCAGCGCCCTCTGGTGTCACATTTCAATAACACATTAACATTAAAAACAAATGTCATCTGGCTATCAGGTTGTCAGAACCATTCCTTATCTCTTTTTTAGCATTAAAAACCATGAGTGTAGATCCACCCCCAGACAGCTGCCACATTGTCACACTGCTGTTGCTGCAACTAAATGGGTGTGTATATGTGTTTGTGCATGCACAGTTCATGCCAGAGCAGATGTTACACCCTTACTCAGGGCTACCAACTTACTTGGCCATATCATGGCCCACTGCAGAGGCTTCCTGGGTCCTGCAGCCACTATTTGCTCCCACCGCTTCCCCCATGAGCTGTTCCCAGTTCATGGTCTGTGACCGGTTTGCCAAAGTCTGCACACAGTGGCAGAAATGGAGCTTGCTCTAACTTGCCTTCTGTCATTCATTTCTTTACTTTTGTGCATTTTATGTTGTTATGATATAGTTCACATAACTTTTTAAAAAATATATTTTTGTTTACTTTTTATGTTTCAAAGTTCTATTAAAAATATATTAAGGAGAGAGAGAGAGAGAGAGAGAGAGAGAGAGAGAGAGAGAGAGAGAGAGAGAGAGAGAGAGAGAGAGAAGGCAGCCCTAGTAAGCGTGCTTTGCATTCAAGGCAATCCTTTCCCTCTCAGTACAGCTGAGGAAGAGAGCTCTGGGAATGTGTAGCACAACTTGTGCACCTATCTCAAGCGCCATGGTGTTCAATGGGGCTTACTCCCTTGTAAGTTAAAACACTTTTCTTTCGCCTGGAGGCTTCATTAATTAATGGACATGAGGCTTATTGCTGCTTTTCTGTTTCACCAGGAAAGCACATTTCTTAACAGTCTTACCAGTAAAAATGCTATTGGGTTAAAAATCTCAATATGCTTGTGAGTGTGGTGCAAGATATTCCCATCTAAAAGCCCAGCACTACTTTTATGAGATTACAGGTGAAACTCGAAAAATTAGAATATTGTCGAAAAGTGCATTTATTTCAGTAACACAATTTAAAAGGTGAAACCAATATATGAGATAGATGCATGACATGCAAAGCAAGATATGTCAAGCCTTTATTTGTTGTAATTGTAATTATTTGTCGTTAGGTGGGTCAATTATAAATGAATGTAATTAATGAAATGTAATAGCGAAGTTTATTTTTGTTTATTTTTGAATTATTCGTAACTATTTGTTTTATTACTGTGGAATTTCCAAAAGAAAGCAATTGTAATAATTAAAAGAAAAATGAAAAATAATAAGTTGCATTACTGAAATAAATACACTTTTCGACGATATTCTAATTTTCCAAGTTTCACCTGTATATCAGTGCATTTACTCAAATCATTTATTTCCTTTTTCTTATTTCCTTTCATCCACCAGATGGCATGCTTACACTCCATGTAGCCTGTCTGACATCATCAGTTGAGAAAAACCTGCCAACAGTTTCGTAATTCCAGATTCCAAGCTATGAAAAAGGCATTTCAGAAGTAAAGGAGGCAGAGACTGAATGCATGTAAAGAGAGGGGAGGATTTAACTTTTAGGTAGCACATGGTTTTTAAAAGGAAGTTATGTTGCATATAGAAATATAAAAAGGTAAAGGTACCCCTGACTATTAGGTCCAGTCATGGACGACTCTGGGGTTGCGGCGCTCATCTCACCTTACTGACCGAGGGAACCGGCGTACAGCTTCCAGGTCATGTGGCCAGCATGACTAAGCCGCTTCTGGCGAACTAGAGCAGCACATGGAAACGCTGTTTACCTTCCCGCTTGGAGCAGTACCTATTTATCTACTTTCACTTGACGTGCTTTTGAACTGCTAGGTGGGCAGGAGCTGGGACCGAACAACGGGAGGTCAACCTGTCGCGGGGACTCGAACCACCAACCTTCTGATCGGCAAGCCCTCAGCTCTGTGCTTTAACCCACAGCGCCACCAGCATCCACATATAGACATATATGTGATGTTTAAAGTCAGTGTTGTGTACATAACTGTTGTTTCAGCACACAAATCAACCTTCAGTAGCACAGAGGTAACATATCCCACCTGATATAAGTCAGTGTTCTGTTCCCCACTTGGATCTGATTAAGTTTGCACCTGAATATGTGTTTCTTTTTATTTCTTCAGCATTAAGCTCTGAGAATTTTGGCTATACAATGTCGCTTCTAACATCCATTATGGTTGTAAGACACACTACCATATAATTTGTTTTTTAAAAGGGCTGAATGCTTCTTTAGGAAAGAGTCATGTCCACCTGTATTGGAGAAGGAGGTGGCAAGCTCCTTCCTTTAAATGCCATCATTGGCCTACTCTGATTTTAAGACGTGAGACAATAAGGGTGTCCTAGCTCCAGGCATTCCTGGATAAATACTGAATACTTCCAGTTTAGTGTTTGGCCCAGATTTGAGAAAGAAACTGCCTTCTTTTCTGTGGAAGACAATTTGTGATGAGTTGAGTCTACTGATTCTCCTGCATTTTCTGCAACATTTAGTACCATTGACATTCTGGTCTAGCTCCTTCCTTACCAGGGCCGTCTTAAGCATATCCGGCGCAATGGTGCAAAGATCCCTCCGGCGCCTTCCCCGGTTCCCAGAGTTGTCAACCTTTTTAAGGGGGGACCCCAAAGTTGTTGACCTTTCTTAGGAAAGTTTCCCCAGAGTATGTTGACCTGAACTTGGGAATTCCACAGATTTCACTACAGGGAAGGAGAGGCAAGAGCTGGGGGTGGGGGGGAACCTACCCCTTCCTTTACTGGATAAAAAGAGAGAGGAAGTGGGGCAGAGGAAAGCAGGAAGGAGAGGGCATTTAGCCCACTGACGGAGAGGAGAGGGTGGTGGTGGTCGGGAAGCTGAGCTGGAGTAGAAATAGCGTTGCTCCTCCCACCCACGCAGGCTTCACGGCCAAGAAGGAAGTACAGCAGGAGGGTTTTTTAAACACAAACACACATGCCAACCCTGGTTGCTCCCTGATCCCCTCGAAGTGAGTGGGTGGGTGGGTGGGTGCCGCGGGACAGCAGCAGATTTCCCTCTCCCATGACCACACATGCAGCGTAAGGTATATGTGTGTGCAGCCTGCTGCATTTCTCCCTACATAAAGGGAGAAATAAAAGTGCACTTGGGCACAGCTAAGGATGGGTCTGGGTTGGGGAAGCCAAATGCCTTGGGCAGACCCCATGAAATAATTATTTCAGTGAGAGTTCAACTTGGTCTCCAGAAAAGAGCAGGGATTGAGTCGCAGGGGCAGCAGCCAAAGCAGCTCTTTCTGCTCCTGGGTGAGGAGTAGGAGGAGTCTTTGCAAATGCTTTGGAGTTCCCTTCCGCCACCGGGAAGCCGCCGCACCGAAAAGGGAGAGGCGGGGTCCTCGCTTGCTGGTGGAGAGCTTGGACAGGGAGCTGCTGGGAGAGGCTCCAGCGTCCCTGTCGAAACTGTTCCCACCTGCCATGAACAGGAGGCTTGGGAGGCAAGCTGCATGCCCGGGCATTCAGGGAAAGGGGAGGCTACCAGCAAAGCCACGCAGCTCCCCCACTTGCTTGGGCGCCCTTGAGAGGCCGGTGCTATGGCACAACGCGCCACTAAGCTCTATGGGAAAGACGGCTCTGTTCCTTACTATCTGTCAGTTGTTCCAGTTAAGATGCCAGAGTGTTGTGTGTATTGCCTTCCTTGCCCTACGTATAGAGGCCATGCTAACAGGCATGTCTCCGCGCACGTAAAGATGGGAAGATCCTTGTCAAAGGGAGTTGGGGGTTAAATAATAGAAAGATGCATATTAATTTGAAAGTCTGAACTTCGGTTGCTCCCAACCCCCCAACCCCCCAATATTTTCTCCTTCCTGGGGGCTCAATACTATATGTTGAATTACTGTGAGCAGAGAAAATAATCCTTTTGCTAGAGTCAATTGTCTCAAATGTTGTTGTTGTTTAGTCGTTTAGTCGTGTCCGACTCTTCATGACCCCATGGACCATAGCACGCCAGGCACTCCTGTCTTGCACTGCCTCCCGCAGTTTGGTCAAACTCATGTTCATAGCTTCGAGAACACTGTCCAACCATCTCGTCCTCTGTCGTCCCCTTCTCCTAGTGCCCTCAATCTTTCCCAACATCAGGGTCTTTTCCAAGGATTCTTCTCTTCTCTTTTTTTTTAAAAAAATATATTTTTATTAATTTTCCAATTAAAACCAATTATATCACATTCATTATTTCAAATTATACACATATATATATCAATCAAACCGAATGTTATGCCAAATCGTCTAGAGAATTTTTTATTTGGGTTCCCATGCTTCAAGAAATTGGGGATTCCTCGCAACCGTCCACTGCCGTCTTTTTTCTAAAGTTCAAATCGTCCTCCAAGTTCATAATAATCCAGATCTTCCCCTTACAGTCACATAGATGTTTTCCACTTTCAACCGATTGTTTCCCAGCTGCTGAGATAAATATCAAACAAGGTTTCACAAATGTTCTTTCGCCTGTGTGGGTTAATCAGTCCAGCCTCCCCATAAATCTTCTTAGTCTGGAGCTCCCTGTTGCGTCGAAGCAGCGCCATCTTAAAAAGCTCAAATCACTTTCGTTTTCTCTCATAGCCATGAAGATTAACGATCTTTATAAAATTTACAGCTTTTCCAGGCAGAAGACCCAAACATCAAACCATAAACTCTTGGTAAATTAATGGATCTCCTTGCCCTATAGCTGAACTTAGCTTCAGGTCGCTGCTCCAATTCAAAGTGCGTCACAGCTCATAAATCCTCCGAACGCGTCCAGGACTCCTTCCGTCCGACTAGGGGGGGGGGGGGCTTTTCTCATCGGCAACTCCACATCTTTAAAAAATATGCTCAGTAACAACAGTTTATAAAGTTCAACTCACACAGTCTTTTGCTTCTCTTTCACTCCAAACAAGCCAGGACATCGCGTCTGGGAAGGTACGAAGTAACTCATATGAAGAAAAATAAAAAAAAACTCAATTCCCTTATCGCTCCGTCCCCATCAATCCTTCTTCCAGATGATATACAGCCTTTGACTCCTCTCCCTCAGCAGCATAAATTTCTCAGCAGTAAACAGCGCTTCTTCCCCTCCTTCTGAAGTATGTCCATAGTTTTAAGCCTAATTATCTTCTTTAACCATGGAAATCCCCGCCATGCAGATTAGCGTCCGGGAGTCCTGGCCCTCGTAAGTGCTTTTCAGCCCAAGCTCCCCCCACTCCATAAACAGTCGGAGTGGGTCTGGGGGCATCGCGGGCCAGCGGCCCCTCTCCGTAACCCCCGGAGAGGGTAGGGGGTTGCCATTTACTCCCCTAGCAACCGCCAAATTCCTTACGAAGGTCAGAGGGATGGAAAACAGGTCCGCCATTCCTGCCGGCGGAAACCGGAACCCTAGGATTCTTCTCTTCTCATGAGGTGGCCAAAGTATTGGAGCCTCAGCTTCAGGATCTGTCCTTCCAGTGAGCACTCAGGGCTGATTTCCTTAAGAATGGATAGGTTTGATCTTCTTGCAGTCCATGGGACTCTCAAGAGTCTCTTCCAGCACCATAATTCAAAAGCATCAATTCTTCGGCGATCAGCCTTCTTTATAGATAATTGTCTCAAATATCTAGTCTTGTTTCCAGTCTGCTGTTTTCAGATGCAGCTAGCTAGCTTTCTGAAGTTCATCCTGTTTTTCCACCAGGAAGAAGCATTTGATTTACCTCAAGTGCACAGAAGAAGTGGATCTTCTGTGAAAGTAAGAAAAAAAAGTACATGCCCTCTCTGCTATCTAGACCACATTTATATGTTATGCTTTGCTTCTTTCTTTAATTAACTGCAATGTTATGTTCTTTTAAATAAATCTAAAATTTTACCTTAAAAAAACACAATGGGCAGATTATATACCATTATAGCTCACCCTGTGTTGTTACCTTGGGCATCTCAGACAAGCTACTGAACAGGTGTGTGTAGTAACCCTTTAGGGAGTTGGGTGAGCAGAGATTGGGAGCTGGCATAGTAGGAGAGAAGATTAGAGATGAAAGACCAAGGGAAAGGACATGGAGGATCAATAATACAGCGTGAGAGGCTGTAGAAAATGTGTGGGTTGTTGTTTGTTTGTTTGTTTGTTTGTTTGTTTGTTTGTTGGGGGGTAAAGGATTTTAATGGAAATTAACGCAAGTGCTTTAAGTTGTGGTTTTCACATTTTGCAGGCAGGATATGCCCCTTCTCTCTTCTCTCAAACCACAATATTGTTGATACTAGAATTTTGGACTGTAGTTATACTTGGTTTCTACTTTACAATTTAAGGGGGCAATGATAGTAGGGACTGAACTATTCCATTAACACACACACACACACACACACACACACACACACATGTTGAATTGTTATAGAAAGAGCACATGTGATTAGAATTTTTCAGAGGAAGGAAGGAGAGATTAAATAAGGTCCCCCAAAGTGTTTTATGAGTGGCTGGATGGAAATCAGCAGTTGCCTTTTGTCCAATATATTATGTACATTTATAGATAAATAAATAAATATATAAATTGGCCATGAATAAACAGCTTTTCTAAACAGAATTAATTTAGCAAAGCACTGAAAAGTTTGCATTGTTTTTGATTGATTTCTGACATGTATCTAATAATTGCATATGCTGAGCTTCCTGCATTGATCCACCAGAGGGCGAGCTTCTCATTCTCTTGCTTTTCTGACTTAATCGGAAGCAATGGATCTCCAGCAAATGGATTCACAAATCTCATTCCTGAATGAGAAACAGAAACAGAATGAACGAAGAACAAATGGTTTCTGTGCAACAGATTTAAAGGGTGCGACTTTATGCACGGTTACTGGAGAGTAAGCCCCATTGAACCCAGGGGGCCTTGCTTTTGAGTAAACATGCACAGAACAGATCATTAGTGTCCCTTATGGCTATTCAGTCTCCTAAATGTGGTTTTTAACCAGCTTCTGTGGCAGAAGGGAGGTGCAGCCTGTCCCTCTGCCAAGTAGAACATGAGGTGATGCCATTTTTGTCAAGGAAGGATGCATGTTTATTTTGCTGAATAGGAACACGGTTTGAACGGGATGCATGGAAAAACATAATTTTTGGAGGTGGCCATACGTATATAGCAGTACAATATACTTCCAGCCTATGTGGATACACAGAAACCTGTCTACAAAGACAGCGTGAGCTTTATGGGCTGGATTTGGAAGGAAAATGGGAGAAATGGAGGATGATAGGGAGGGCAGAGGAAGGAGGGCAGATTTAGCACCAGCACTCTGTTTCTTGCTCCACCGGCACTTGAACTCGCTTGAGTCTTTTTATAAAACAACAATATTTCCTTTTAGGTGGAGAGCTCTTATTGCTCACTAAGGATCACCACCATCTGAAATGCAGTGAGAAATGAGATATAGGTAGGGAGAGGGAGACGAAAGTCCTGGCTTCACTATTTTGCCATCCATCTGTTCTTTTGAGATTGAATAGTATGTGTACATGGGTGCTCATTCTTTACAGTGTGTTGGGGAGGGGGGAACTGGCCGATTTTAAATGCCAGAAAACTGCATATATTTGTCTTATTTTCCTGGCTGCCTCTTTAGACCGGTCCATAGCTGCCAAGTTCTCCCTTTTTTAAGGGAAATTCCCTTATGCTAAATAGGCTTCCTCGTGAGAAAAGGGAAAACTTGGCAGCTATGGACCGGTCACAACTGCTCACAACTGACCCCAGCTCACAATTGGCCTCTGATTTGCAGAGGGATACCTAGGCTCCCTTTTGCCCTTGGGAAGGAACTCTGTTGGCAGCCATCCATCCATCCCTTGCACCCTTGGCAAGAAGAGCATGTGGGTGGTGTGTGCTACTTTACAAGTAAGCTTTACAAGTACTTTACAAGTAAGCACTTTGAAACACTATGCCAAAACATGCGACTCAGTCATAAAACGTAGCTCACCCCACCTTTGCAGTGGAAAAATGCAAGCCTTCAGTCATGTTCTCAAACTTTATTCACAGTAACTTGAATATAATAAAAAAAATCATTCAGTAGCACCTTAAAGACCAACTAAGTTTTTATTTTGGTATGAGCTTTCGTGTGCATGCACACTTCTTCAGATACACTGGAAACAGAAGTGTCAGACACAGAGGGTGGGGGGGTGGGAATGGGTGATGGGCTGATGGGAGTGGTAAACCTGTGGATGGCTGTTAACTGCTGCTGATGGCTGCAATTAGTCTTGGGGGGAAAACAAGGGCTGAGGCGCTAATTGCAGCCATCAGCAGCCGTTAACATCCCATCCCCACCCCCACCACCCTCTGTATATATATAAGGGTCTGACACTTCCGTTTCCAGTGTATCTGAAGAAGTGTGCATGCACACGAAAGCTCATACCAAAATAAAAACTTAGTTGGTCTTTAAGGTGCTACTGAAGGAATTTTTTTATTTTGCTTCAACTCAGACCAACACGGCTACCTGCCTGTAACTTGAATATAATACTATTGCTGTACAATTAAACATCATTTTTGTAACATTAAATAATTTCAACAAGTATGGGCCAGGAGCTGATAAGGAACAGGTTAAATTTATGTCTAAAGTGTCCTTGTATGATGATGATGATGATGATAATAATAATAATAATAAATAATTTATTTTTTTATACCCCGCCCATCTGGCTGTGTTTCCCCAGCCACTCTGGCGGCTTCCAACCGAATATTAAAAACAGTACAGCATCAAACATTAAAAACTTCCCTAAACAGGGCTGCCTTCTATTGTCTTCTACAAGTAAAATAAGTGCTTATTGTCTTGACATCTGATGGGAGGGCGTTCCACAGAGCGGGTGCCACTACCGAGAAGGCCCTCTGTCTGGTTCCCTGCAACCCCACCTCTCGCAATGAGGGAACCGCCAGAAGGCCCTCAGTGCTGGACCTCAGTGTTCAGGCTGAATGATGGGGGTGGAGACGCTCCTTCAGGTATACAGGACCGAGGCCGTTTAGGGCTTTAAAGGTCAGCACCAACACTTTGAATCGTGCTCGGAAACATACTGGGAGCCAGTGTACATCTCTCAGGACCGGTGTTATGTGGTCCCGACGGCCACTCCCAGTCACTAGTCTAGCTGCCGCATTCTGGATCACCTTCAAAGGTAGCCCCACGTAGAGCGCATTGCAGTAGTCCAAGCGGGAGATAACCAGAGCATGCACCACTCTGGCAAGACAGTCTGCGGGCTTAATCTGACTTAATCTGACCGTATGACTTAATCTGAAGTTCCAAAATAGAAAAGAGCTGAATTTGAAAATGTAGTATGAATTGCTCCAAACACTGGTATTTGAAAAAGAAGAGGCCACTTTCAGGTATACTGTAGTGTCCTGTTCCATCTCAGCAGGTAGAAGCATGCAGAAGCAGCCTTCCTAAGGCATATCGCTAATTTAAGAAGTAATTCAGCATGGAAATTGGTTAGAGTTGCCATATTTCAGTGAAAATGCAGACAGAAAAGTTGTTGAGCTTTCTTGGCAAAATCACAAAAAATGCAGGTTTTCTGGAAAACTGACACACACACACCCAGCATAATTTTCAGGCTGGGAAATGCTGTCGACTACAGTGTTCTGGATACGTCCAAGGAAATCTGGATGTATGAAACACACATACATCACCTCTCCCCACCACCACCGCAAAAAAAAATCTGGTTGCATGCACAGAGTCCTGTTGAAATCAGTGTCACAAATAAAGTCTTGAACCCAGCTTTCTACCCTTCTATAGAGCCTGGGTTTTTTCTTTTCTTTTTAGTGCCAAAACCCAGTGCTGAGTTGGCAGCAAACCCCCAGATTGAGAGCTAGTATCTGACAGAGCATTTCCTGTTAGGGCATAGCGTTACATTTTTTATGAGGCTGAAGCATGGTTTCCTGGCCATAATCACACTGAGAGACAGCTTAGAATTCTTTTCAAGGGAGGCCTGCTTTTCCAAAAATCAATCCCATGTGATCAATTAAGATAAGTGAATGGGGTGGGGTGGGGGGTGAACTTAGAAGTGTCTCCATGAGCTTGTAAAAAACCAGGTTGTACCAAGTCAGAGGCAGCACTCTCCCCCAAGACTGAAATTAGTAAGAAATAGATTGTTGAGGTGCTTAATGGATATACAAGACTGGTTCCAGGTTTTTGATCCCCACCCCACCCCCAATTGCTTCTCTAATGGTACCTGTCTTCACCACCTGGAATAAGAATTCCTTTTTTAAAAAATAAATTTTATTCCATTTTACAATTTATCAAATTAAAAATAAAAAAACAATCTTTTATACAAAACATCTAAAATTTTCATCTTACATCTGCTCTGCCGAGCTGTGACTTCCCCCCCTCCCTTCATGCGGGTTTCTTGTTGACTCTATTTTTGCAGTTCCTTTTTGACTTTTTTTGTCAATTCGTAGGATTTATTTCAATCCTGCAAGTGTTTTTAAAGATCTACAGTTTTTCTCCATATAGTCCACATATTTACTCCAGTCTTTTTGAAACCTCGTCTCACCTTGGTCGCGGATCTTGCAAGTCAACCTAGCAAGTTCAGCATAATCCATCATTTTTGTCTGCCACTCCTCAATTGTTGGTAATTCCTGTAATTTCCATTTTTGGGCTAACAATGTCCTAGCCGCGGTTGTCACATACATAAACAATACTTGATCTTCTTTTCTAATCTCTCCTCCTATTATTCCTAACAGAAATGCTTCCGGTTTTTTTGGAAAAGTATATCTAAACATCTTTTTCAATTCATTATAAAGCATCTCCCAAAATCTTTTTACCTTATCGCATGTCCACCACATATGATAAAATTCACCATCTCTCTCTTTACATTTCCAGCAAGTTTTGTCACTCATTCTATACATTTTAGCTAATTTAACTGGTGTTAAATACCATCTATACATCATCTTATATACATTTTCTTTCAAAGCAGTACATGCTGTAAATCTTAAAGTTTGATTCCATAATTTCAACCACGCATCATATTCAATATTATGCCCAAAATCCTTTGCCCATGGAATAAGAATTCCTTTGTTCTGCTGCCATTGGACGAAGCCGTGACACTTAGGTGAACAGGTCAAATTTGAAGAAATCTACTCATTTCATATATATATTTAATATATAATATTAAGCAGCATTTCATTTTTGCTCCAAACAGAATCAAATGTCAAATAATGAAATCAGACTTCAACATCTGTTATAAAATACTGAATATATGGTAAGTATACAGAGAGTGGCACGGGCGGGGGCGGGTTATAATAATTTATAATAATAATTTATTATTTATACCCCGCCCATCTGGCCGGGTTCCCCCAGCCACTCTGGGCGGCTTCCAACAAAACAGAAATTCTAAAATACAGAAATCCATCAAACATTAAAATACAGAAATCCATCAAACATTAAAAGCTTCCCTAAAGAGGGCTGCCTTGAGATGCCTTCTAAAGGTCTGGTAATTGTTGTTCTCTTTGACCTCTAGTGGGAGGGCATTCCACAGGGTGGGTGCCACTACTGAGAAGGCCCTCTGCCTGGTTTCCTGTAACTTGGCTTCTCGTAGTGAGGGAACCGCCAGAAGGCCCTCGGAGCTGGACCTCAGTGTCCAGGCAGAACGATGTGGGTGGAGACGGGGGGATCATGCTTTCCAGACCAAGAATCCATGGATCTGTAAATTAAATAAAACTCTACAAGGTTATGTAGAAAAGAAAGTCAGTCTCGGTGGTTTTCTAATTCCCTTTCTTTGGAAGTCTGCCAAATTCTATGCCTCAACAATTTCCAGACATGACAGCTATATTCAAGTCAGTGGTATAGAGGCTAATGTCCCTGGCATAGAGGGACAAAAAATAGAGAGATATTTAGTCTTTCATTTTCAGCTATGTGTGTGTGTGTGTGTGTGTGTGTGTGTGTGTGTGTGTGTGTGTGTGTGTGTTTGTGTGTTTATTAATATTTTCTTGAGTAACACAAGTGCATACAGATCAGTTGCAGTCAATGTGAGACACTAATGTTATGGACAGTTTCCATACCTACACACACACACTCACAAACTGCTCTTCATAAACATTTCATTATTCAGTGTCTCTCCTGCCCTTTCTCCCAAAGGAACCCAGGGCAGCAAATTGCTTAATATCCAGAAACTTATCCTAAGGTGCTTAAAAACCAAAGCAACTATAAAAAATACAATAAAATAAGTAAAATCAATAAACCCTGATGGAATTAAACCATCAAACCAGATAAAACAGCAGGGTGGAAAACAATCATGACCAGTGCTTAAAATGGAAACCCATTAAACATGCAATCCTAGGCATGTCTACGGGGGGGGGGGTCTCAGTTGAATTCAATGGGCCATATATATATATATATATATATATATATATATATATATATATATATATATAAGACAGCAGCCTAATGTGTCTGAAAGAATAAAAATGCATTGACCTGATGCCTTAACCTGGTGGGTGCTAGGAGGCAGGCTTCTTTGTGGGGAGAGAGCCACTACCAGGATATCACAGATTAAAAGGCCCTTTCTCCAGTGGTATCCTGAGAGAAATCGCTGGAAGATTTCAGAATTCAGGCAGCATTCAGGGAGAGCATAGACTCAAACTAAGTCCATCCCGCTTAGTGTTGTCTACTGCGACTGGCAGCAACTCTTTCACACCATAGACAGGGGACAGTCACAGCACTACCTGGAGATGCCCTGGGTTGAGTCTCAGACCTTCTGCCTGCAATGCACATGCCAGAGCCACTGAGCAACAGGCCATCCCCACCTTCAGGCTTTTTGGTCCTTTACTTGTCAAAACTGGCACCTGGAAATAGGCTCAAGGAAAATTAATGTTACACTTGCTCTGTCTATCTCTCAGCACAGGACATCCATCAGGGTGCCCACTATGGTTTCCATGATGAAGCTGGAGCTAAAACCCCATTGAAATGAGCTTAGAAGATCAGTGCCTTACAAGAGAGACATGAGTCGCACAACAGCCACTCGCTCTAGCCCCTTGCCCATATTTGTGATTGGCCAATAGCTATTGCACTCCAGAGAGGATTTTTTGAGGAGTTGTCATACAACTGCCATCTCTTGCAGGGAGGCGTTAATCAGGGCCAGCTCTAGGGGTAGGCTGGGTGGCACGGGGCGGCAGGGCGCCGGACCAGCAGGGGGGCGCCGCGCGGCAGCCCCACTGCATGCTGTGCCTGCCCACTAGCCGCGGCAAGAAACGGGACGGGGTGGGGGCGCCGGAGCGATATCCGCACCACGGCACCAGGGCGCCCGATGTGCTTAAGACTGCCCTGGCGTTAATCATCTCCTGGGCCCAGATAGTTCCTGCTAACACCTATGAACCCGGGGGTGGGGATCAATTATGTAAGATATATGTCTACATCCTGCAACAACTGAGTCATCTCACAAAAATGGACCATTCTGTGCTCTAGAAAACATAATTATTCCAGCTGAGGCATATATACTGGAGCAGAAATGGGTGGTTTTATCCTCCAAGGGTTTAGAAGATACGTCACAGCAGACCTTCAAATTTTCCAGACCAGAAGAACGTAGACTCCACATTTATCATGAAACCAGATTACACTCCAAGGATGCAATGAAGGATACAATGA